>NW_026088478.1:0-170286 GCF_022605725.1 Anthonomus grandis grandis
CACATCTCGTGAGAGTAGGCTTCCGTTAAATAAACACACTCTAAAGATTCTTATGGGTTAGAACTAACGATTTAAACTAAAACATGGCTTTAAACTTTAAAAAATACTTAACCATTTAATTAAAAAAAAAAAACAATTTAAAGTAATTAATTTAGACTACCTGAACAGTCGTATACGCACTAAAAGTAACCTTTTTCTCATTTTTTTTCTTTCCCACCGCCTCTCCGCCGCTCTTGATGCTACTCTTAAGATTATTCTTCTCTTTACTTAAAAACGTTAAGTCACTAGTGCTACCCCATTTATTCCCACCCTCTCCCTTACTACTAAAATCTTTCAATTTAGGCGTTAAACCGAACACCCTATTGCCCATACTATTTTCCTGATTTTTCGTAAATCCGGCAACGTTGTACCCAAAACTGATGCGCGGCTGATGTTTTACCGCGTCAACGTTATGCGCGGAATGCGGTTTGGGTCGTAAACCGGTCGCCGTAAGGAACATCGCGTTATTCTGCGTTGCCGGATTGTTGTAGGGATAATCCGTGGCGGTGGTGTCAATATACCGATAAGCCATCGGTTGGAAATTCCTGGTTTCGCTTTTACTGCGCAGATTTTTCTTGAGCATGCGCGGCACGGAGTTGGTCCACGAGTTGTTTTTCTCGTAAATTGGGGTCCTTTGGGGTCTGTTTAGGGTGGCATTTGTAAACGGTTGGGTCCTGCTTGGTTCCGGTTTATTTGATTTCAGTAACGAGGTCAAGTTGAAGTTTTGCCCCAGTTTTTTCGGATGCGGTTCGTTTGCCGTACTTTTTACTAGCAAACGGGTCTTTTCAGTTGCGGTGGGGTCTTTTTGGGGGTCCACGCTGACGTTTACTCGCACGAATTGACCACTGAAGATGTCTTCCGGTGGTAGGGGTTGGGTTTGGGGAGGTGGTAAGGGCGCCGGTTTCTTTTTTCTTCTGCGTTCCGGACGACGAGGAGCGTCAGAATCTAGAAGAAAGAAGTTTATGGTAGAATCATATATATTTAATTTTTTTTATATTATTATATATTGAGTGTTTTCAATAACAATAATAATAATAATAATAATAATAATAATAACACCGGCACACGGACTATTCGCGGCACACCAAAGACACAGCATAAAGAAACGTTTCTTTATGCTGTGCCAAAGATTCTAAGACTTTACTAAGATTTTTTCTACTTACTCAAAAGATCCTCAGCTGAGTTCCATACTTTCCTCAACGTACCCACCACATCCTCCTTGACTAGATTACTCTCCTTACTATCTAAATTTAATATATTTTCTATAGAACTACTTTTAACGATCATCTTCTTCTGCCCCACCTTATTGTTGATCGTGTTAAATTTAACATCGTTTAACAATTTCATGTCGTTAATAATTTTACTTTCGCTCCGTTGCCTCAAGTTAACATCCTTGTTCTTATTAGATTTCGCATCATCGACTTCCGCTTGTTTCTTCGTTAAGGTACCATCGGGAGTGTCTATGGAAATGATACTGGATGGACCGCTAGGGTTATAAGATTGTTTGAAGTTCTGCTTTTTGATTTCAATGTGGGTGACCCCGTTCTGGTCGGTCCTCTGAAATAAATTGTATTTGGTGGCCACATTTTTACCTAAATTGTACGCTTTTTGATTGGTAACGGCTTTAAGGGTGGTGAAGTTACTGTAGAACGCCCTCAGTTTTTCCAGGTCATCAAATTTAAAGACCAGAGCTTCGTTTTTTATAACAAAAATTAACACGTCTGGATAAGTGACGTCTGAATAACACACGCAATCGACTAGATCGAAAGTTTCCTTGGGCTTCACGAAACTCTCTTTGATAGAATTTACATTTTTCGGGGTCAAGGTGTTGGTTTTATCAGTCTCAGTATCACTCTCAGTACCGGAACCGCCGTTCGCACTGTCCGTTTCAGTTGAGGGTTGTTTAAACGATTCATTTTCACTACTGATTAGGGAAATAGTATCGATATCGCTTTCGAACCCTTCGTCGGCTATCGCGATCACCCCTTTAGGCAACACAGGTGATTTGGATAAGTCCTTAGGCTTAGGAGGAATAATCGGTTTAGTAATGGCAGTTGGAGGATCGGATAGTAAGACTAGATCCAATTGGTTGTTTCTTAGATGCAAGTCGTATTCTAGTGGAGGAGTAGTGGGTTGACGTTGGCATTTCTCCACTATGGTGGCCAAGGAGGCCGTCGAAAGTTGCCGGGAGAGTAAGATAGGCATCTTGGCAGATCATGATCTGAAATTTAAAAAAATATTTGGTTAGTTTTTGTGTGAAGAAACTGCTGCACGATTATATTCTAGTCCGATATTGGAATTAAATGTTTGTATTCTTATAGATTTTTCTTCCGTGGAATCCAGTGGTGTAGATATATATTTATGATCAATTTTTGATCAATAGTTTCTGAGTTATAACCCCCCAAACTTATGTTTTTTTTTATGGAACACCCTATATATTTATAGTTCATAATATTGGCCTTTTTTATACCTTTTTAAAAGTATATAACAGTATGGACTTATTTTCAAAAATACGCAAAAAAATTACAATTTTCCAAATTTAAATGATCAAATTCATAATTTAATGGGAGGCCATGGCTATTTATAACAAGAAACAAAAAAATGACAAATAAATTGTTTTTTATTAAATTAACATGTTTCTTTAAATTAATTGGTAACATTGATTTATGTCTTACTATTTTCAAGCAAGTTGAATTAATATTATTATCTTTTGTATTATTTTATTTTTGCAAAATTGGTGGATACCGTTAATAAATAAATAAAATAATTAAAAAAAATTTATGGGGGTATATACAAGATCAAGTGTATAAAAGACAATGCAATAATCTCATAGAACTTCAAGACGCAATTCATTTAGCATTTCAAAATCTGAGAAGGAGACAAATTATTTCGTCTATTTTTGAAGATGGTGGTCATTTTGAACATCTCTTGTAAAAATGTTGTTTTGTTATATAGTTGTTTTCTTATAGTATTTATTAAATTTATATATTTGTTTTTTATGTTCCTTTATTACAACAAAAAAATAAGATATTGCAATTCCCCATTCGTCGTTATTAATTTGTAACTTTTTTGTTGTCTTATCGTTTATTATAGTTATTCATGGCTTACTATTAAATTATACATTTAATTTAGAAAATTCTTAGTTATTTACGTATTTTTGAAAATAAGTCCATACTATTACATACAGAGGTCGGCGTAAGTCAGTTAACCAATTTGCATACCAAACAAAAAGAAAAAAAAAACGATACAGAAAAATCGCACAAATTCGGTAAGGCAAGCACCGTTGCCATAAAAAAAAATTTAAAAAAACATAAGTTTGGGTTATAACTCAAAAACTAATAATCAAAAAAATATATATTTATACCACTAGATTCTATAGAAAAAAATAAAATCTATGAGAATGAGTTTTTACTTTTATAAAAACTGTAAAAATAACGGAGATACGACGGGAGTCCCAAAATGCAAAAAATTTCAAAAATGCCCTGTATCTTAAAAAATAAAAGGGCTATAAAAATTTTGTTAACAGAATCTTTAGTTTTGCGAAAACCGCAACTCTCTATTTTTAAAAATAACGGAGATATCCCGCAAAAGTACCCAAAATAGGACACCCTGTACAATTTAAGCGCTAAATTCTTATCGCTAAACAACTGCCAAGTGTCTCCTATCAAATTTTCTCTTAAGTACGTAGACCGGGGTCCTGGAACACACTGTAGTTTTATTTCATTATTCTCAAAATCTATATTTTCGTAGATTTTTGTGAATATAACACTGAAATTTAAAACATTTATTTTCGTAATGGAATGTTGTTAGAATCTTAAGCTATAATTTTTAAGTTAATGTTAAAGTTAAATATATATTTATTCAACGATTTTTTAGTAATTTTTGGTGCTATAGTATATTTATCAAACGTATATGGTTAAGGAATATTTATCAAACTGTAAAATATACGTATATCATATACGATTCTGTTTAAAAAAAGGAAAAAAAATCGGCATTTAAAAAAAGTAACACGGGATTTACATATCTGGTTTTTAAACTCGATTTCTACACCTAAAATATTTACACAATATTTCATAAAGTTCTTCAGAAAAATCACTGTTTTTCGTCTATATTATCGAATCTAATAACGCTGTTTTTATACTAAATATTTATATATAAAATTATATGAAAATTAAATAAACAGTGTTATGAAATTAGATATTGAATATATATTTTCTGCAAAAACATTATTTTTTATCACAATAACCCTTACCCCGCCCACCCACCCCAAACATTTATTTATTAGGAAACTCTTTTGAAAAATTACCGTTTTTCATCGATAATATCCAATCTAATATCACTGTTTTCATATTAAATATTTATTAATATAGATATGTAGAATTATATTAAATTTAAATAAACAAACTGTGTTATTAGACTAGATATTAACGACGAGATTCCGATTCATGCGCATTATTTTGGAAAATAAAAAAATTTCAAACAATTTCTCACTGGTAAATTGTGTAGGGTGGGTAGGCGGGTATAGGTAGGGTTAATGAAAAACTGTTTTTTTGCAGAAAATACCTGACTGAGAAAAAAAGGCTTTTTCAGAAAATTATAGGTGATAAAAAAGTGTATAGTTTTTATATCTATACTTTTCACACATAACCTCAAGATTTTCGAGTAAAACCTGAAAGGCTCCAATTTTATTTCTCGAAAACAAGACGTATCACTATAAAAAATTGTAGTAGTGCCATTTTTTATCCTAAATAAGTGCCCCAAAAAATCCATTCTTTTTAATAATCCATATAAATAAAATTATGTTCTATTCTACTTTAATAATAGGGTGAATAATAGCTATCTAAACAATCTTATGACTAGCAGTATGAATTGGCCCTAAAATAAATTTATTAAGAATCATACCACTTATAAAGAGAAAAATAAAAAATACCCCAAAATCAATAATAAAATATTTTATAATCCAATCTATAGCATTCGCCTCACTACTGAGCTACAGATTCGGAAATTTATGCGCTCATTTAGCTAACGTGATATTTAACTCTAGAATTGTTACGTTATTTAGTTAAGATAAGGTCATTTATGTGGGCAATAGAATCAATATACAAGATACGTGGTGTATGTAATTATTGCAGCATATCAAAACCTATTAAAAAGGGAAATAATTTTTTAAGGAAATCGAAAAATATGTCAAGTTATTTCTGAGGGAGACAACGTTAATCGTCAAAAAAATTAAATGATCTCATCTCCCAAACCTGTTTAAATTGGAATAAGGGTCAATTGAACTTAACCTGATTTAAAAGGGCTTTTATTTATTGCCTCTTAGGTTTTGAAAATTGATTTACTCTTTTAGAAGATACTAACCTCTGAAACACCAGTAACTCCAATTTACCCGAATAATTTTAGGTCTTTAATGTGAAATTAATTTTTTTTTCTCATATTGATATTTAACAGCTGCCACCAAAATATACTACATATTTGATAAAAGTTGTTTATTTTAGCTTTATTAAACTAAAATAAGCTTAAATTTAATTCTAGTTTAATTAAAATTGACGGTATCTTTTTCATCATTTTTTTAAATTGAAGTCTGTTTAGTTTAAAATCAAACTAAACGAAATCATTTTTGATTAAAAATGTGCATAACATTGACTTTTAAGCAAAAAAGGTACTAATTAAAAAAAATTATCTACAGACTTCAAGATTTAATGCCGTCTGACTTCAAGATTAGGGATATTAAACTGGACACTGATAGCATTGTAGTCGATGTAATAATTACGAAAAATATTAACTTCAGCTCTATAAGCAAGGGATCTTAAGAATCTTCTTTTTACAGCCTCAAGGCGTTCAATATGAGAATCATAATAAGGGGACCAAATTACAGACGCATACTCAAGCAAGCAACGTACGAAAGAGTAATAAAGTAATTTGAAACAGTAAGGTGAAAGATGTGCACTATTTCTAGTGATAAAACCAAGACTACGCATACTCCTGTTAATAATATCCAAAATGTGCGGTAAAAAAGTTAGCTTGGTATCGAAAATAACACCTAAATCTTTAACTGTATCAATTGACTTAAGTTCGGTATTGTTGATTGTGTATTGATAATTAATAATTTTATTAGAACGACCAAACTAAATACATACACACTTCTTTTCATTCAGTTCCAGACTATTGCTATTACACCACTCACCAATACTATTTAAATCCAATTGAAGTAGCTCAGCATCAAGATATGACTCAATACAGTTTTAAATCATCAGCAAAAGCAAGATGTTTTGAATGAAAAATTACATCACTTATGAACAAGTTAAAAAAGACCGGTCCAATATGCGAACCTTGAGGCACGCCTGAAGATACTTCAATACCATTAGAAATATAATTACTTATCCTGACCAACTGTGTGCGACCAGTCAAAAAACTCTGACAAAATTCGACCAAGGCCCATAGCCCCGAACCAGATGTTCATGACAAACCCTATCAAAGGCCTTCGAGAAGTCTGTATACACACTATCGACCTGTACAGATCTCTCAAAAGCACCAATCAAATCATATTGGTAAATCAACAGGCAATTAAATATATAATATACTTTATAATAGTTAGATTAGATACTTTAATTAGTTACTTTTATTAGATCCTTTAAGATAGTTAATTTTTTAATGTTGAGGAGGCAGGGGCACTTTTTTCAGTCATAATTTTTAATTCAACTATAAGACTCAAGACTTACAAGACACAATAATTAATTCAGCATATCTACTATTAAATTTGACAAGAAAATAAACCGCTTGAGCTCAATATCGCTTAGCAAAATGTTATTGGTTTTCGTTCTACAGGGTGTTAAAACTAATTTTTTACCAAACATTTATTGAAATATTTTGAAATTCACTGGACAGATTAACCTAAGTTAAAAATCTTCTTCCTCAAGACTTTCCTGCAAGACTCCAATTCAGTCAATTTTTAAGAGAGCGCCAATTGAATGATCCATTATTTTGTAATAAAATTTTATTTACGGATGAAGCCACGTTCACAAGGAGAGGTGTTTTTATTTGGCGTAACAATCATATCTATTCGATTAAAAATCCTCATGCTTTCCAAGAAAACCATTTTCAACATGAGTTTTCAATAAATATTTGGTGTGCTATCTTTGGGGATTGTATTGTGAGACCGCTTGAATCGCCAGCTAAGCCTAATGGAGAACGTTATCTAAATTTCTTGAGGAATGTGCTACCCATTCTTCGAAAAAATGTGCCTTTAAATTTAAGACGTGACAGTTGGTATATGCACGATGGAGCACCGGCACATTATTCACTGCAAGTCAGAAATTACTTGGACGAAATTTATCCTTATAAATGGATTGGTAGAGGTAGTGAATATCCGTGGCCTGCGCGTAGTCCCGATCTTAATCCCTTAGATTTTTATTTCTAGGGCTACTTGAAATCACTTGTGTATAAAAATAAAATAAATAACCGTCAGGAATTGTGGCAAAAGATTGTGGAAGAAAGAGTCAATACCATCAGGGCCCAAGAAGAATCATTGTTTGGAGTCAGGCAAAATTTAAATAAAAGAATTAGACAATGTGTCCTAGTGGATGGTGAACATTTTGAACAATTATTATAATCAACAACCTTTTCTATTTTTATCGTTGTTAATTAAATTTTAGATTAAGTGTTCATACGCAACCTAATAAAAAAATGCGTTTATTTCGAAAACGGTCTACTTTTTGGAGATCAAAGAAGTATACCTTTTTTGACTAGAATTAAATGCTGTTTTATTATTTTTACTCGCAAATGTACGTACAGGGAGGTCAAAAAAGTTATGACCTTTTCAATCACTCAATGTTGTTGTATGTGGCGCCATTTAGTGGCAATGGCAAAATAGATATCATATTCGTATTTCTTATCCTAAATAATAAAAGTACGCCAAATTTTAGGTTAATCTGTCCAGTGGATTCCAAAATATTTCAATAAATGTTTGGTAAAAAATTAGTTTTAACACCCTGTAGAACGAAAACCAATAACATTTTGCTAAGCGATATTGAGCTCAAACGGTTTATTTTCTTGTCAGGTATCCTACATTAACCTATGTCCAATTAATTACGGGACACCCTGTATATATACTTTCGATTAACTTTTTCTTCATTTTATAAAAAAAACTATTCGATCAACTTATATAAAAACTAATCATTTAATTTTTTCCATTAATTTTATAGGATTAAGAGGCGGAATAATCAAAGTTTTATCTTTTAACTTTATTTTAAAAAATGTAAGTTAACAAAACTATTAACCTTCAAAGTCAAAAATAGAATTTATATTATAATTTTTAAACTATAAAATTTTAATTTATTCTTAAATTTGCAATTTAATATCTTTTTTAGACTATATAGTTTTGGCAAAAGAAATTACTTCCGTTAATAAATTTACAATTTATCGCTTATACTCGGCCATTTTGCCGAATAAATGGTTATACTCCACAAATCATAAAGATATTGGAAAACTTTATTTTATTTTTGGGACATGAATATTATTTATTATTTCTCAAATATGTGATAAAATGACTCCGATATCACATATATATCACTGCGTAGGATACGATATACTCTTCATACACGTGTATATCTTATAATGTAATAATAGAATATCAAACACAGAGAAATCAAGAGAAAAATAGGAAATGTATTAACGTGTATGAAACAATAATTATACCAAATAAGATATACAAATAAAAAAAATTGAATAATACAAATTTGCTCAAAACTAAACAAGGATTTAAAACAAAAAGCAAAGTCACGGTCTCATAAGCAAATTTTATTGGCTACACGTGTTTCGCCTTATATAAGCAGGGCATCATCAGGCCTAAACACAATTAAAAGGACAATCACCTTTAATATACAACCATTAACAAAATGAAATAAATCTGCCTTATGACCTACATATACACTATAAAACTTACAATAAAAATAAACAAAATAGTGAGGATAGAAAGACAATATATAAGCAAATAAAAAGCACGTGGTCTTTTTTGATTTTGAACCGTAGGCCTTAACTAATGGAACGGATAGACAAGTACATTTAAAATAACTTAAACAGATAACATGTATATACAATTTAAAATTACAGGAAGAAAAATTATCTCAGAAATGTTATTAGAAATTAAATTTAGTTCAAATGTAAAGTTTATTTTTATTGTAAGTTTTACAGTGTAGGTCCTAAGGTAGTTTCATTTTATTTTGCAAATTGTTGTATATAAAACACCCCTTTTAGATGTTTTTAGGCCTGATGATGCCCTGCTAAAACAGGGCGAAACACGTGTAGGCAATAAAATTTGGATTGAGACTTCTCCTCAATCTTATTTGACAATAAGATTTGGATGAGGATTTTATAAAGGATTTAAAAAACAAAATTTGGATGGAGCTTTTCTTGGGTATGAAGTATCCCAGATAAAATATTTTTATACCTCTAAAAAAAAATATCTACATTGGTAGTAAAGTTATTTAAAAACAGCTCTCATTCCATTAAACGTATGTTATAAACGTCTTTAAATAGTATGCAATATACCATACTTAAACATTTAACTTTTATAAAAATAATAATTGTTTAATAACCATAATAATTTTTAAGACAAAACGGTGAATAGTTTCAGTTAGAGTTGCATCAAATGAACTATAATTGGAAGCTATAAAATCTGTATATTTTTTACTTGTTAGCTTTTGAGGTAATTTTGATAGGTGAATTCAAATGCAAATTTAGAACTTTTTTTTTGTCATAATAATACAGAGTTATAGTTACAACACATTAATAATTAAAAAAATATAACAAATAAGCACCTCGTGATTATATAACGGATCTAAAAGGTTGTTCTAAATAGAAGCTTGTGTGAAGTAGCCTCGTTCTTATATAGAGGTATAGTACAAAATAATATAAAATATTAGAACCAGGTTATTATATAAAATAAAATAAAATATAATTCTAACGTATAAAAGTGTAAGTTAGAAAAAAACGTAGGCATACGAGGCGCAAAAAATAGGAAAGAAATGAACACCGAGAATCAAGATAAAAATAAAGTAATGAAACGTAAATTTTAATTCTTGAAGAAATTAAGATATGCATAAGATAACATATTTACAACAACAGCAACTTATAACATATTTTTGTTGTTTTTAATGTTCATAAGATGAGTATGGTCACGAACATTAAAAAGTGCCATTAGATATGTGTATGTATATAAAGACAAAAATATGATATTTGCATTGACAACATCGAATTGGTAAAATATAAATATGTGTCTTTAATTTTCTGTAGAATATAAAAAAATAATACGTAGAAATGATGTTGTTGCTTTTATAGAGAAGTGACAATATCCCATTACCACAAGTAATTAATTTTTAATTAATTCAGTTAATTTTTTCTTACTCCTAATCGCGATTTAGAAGAAAGAAATTGCCAAAAAATTCAAATTTTCAAGTTCCATTAATAGCATTTAAATAAATTTATAAGACATAATAGTTGATGACATCATACGAATTATTAATTATTATACATCAGTGACACTTTCCTATTAAAATGTTCTATAATCTTCTTAGTTCCAACGGTTTTTAGTTTTATTAACGTTTATATCCAATGATACTAGTTGTATAACTCGTACCACGTGGGAGTGAATAAATCCTCAGATAAAAGATGATTTACTCAATGAAGATTTAAAATCTTGCCAATAAAGTCGCTAAAATAACGTTACTCGTTGAGAGAGTTATTGACTCGAAGAACGAACGTTAACGATTTTTTTCTATATACGATTATGTCACCATCATTAACCCAAATGTTTGGAAATTTTATCGTTTTTTAATCATAGTCACAATGTTACTTCTTGCGACATTCTTCGCGAAGATGGACAACCTAATAGCGGTCGTATAAAAAAAATATGTCGTAACCAGTAAATAAAAAATTGATTATAGGGTTATTATTAATAGTTAGATCCTAATGGTACTAAATTGGAAAGTGTGTTTATGGATGGTTATGTAGTAATAAAATCATATTTACACATGATACTTAAGTGGCATTATAAGTTTAATTAAACGATATTTTTAGCATATTTAAAAAATAAATTTACAAATTTTTAATGCACTCGATTTTGTCTATTTTTGTCATAAATATTTTCTAAAATTATTTATGAACTTTGTTTCATAAATAGGTTAGATAGCCATAGAAGGTTCTGATGATATCTGAAAGATTATTTAAGATTTACTAGTTTTAAATTAAACTGAAGTAAAACAAAAGCAATTTTAATGGCTATAGACTTCTAGGAGCTCAAAATACTAATAGGACTATTTTTTTTAATAAACTTTTTCAGTTAATAAAATTAATTAAAAATTTAATATTAAAATAAAATTGTTTTGAATAAGACTGAAATTTAAGTGAAAAAACTATTATTAAATAAAATAATATAATAAGGAAAATTTTAAATAAATTAGTTTTTACATAAGAATTCCTGCTAAAAATAATAGTATCTTTTAAAGAATGCCAATAAAATAATAGTTATTTTACCTATGACTTTTAATTTGGCTTATATATATTTAAAAAAATAGTTTTAGGTACATGCTTTAAGGTTATTCTTGAATTTATTTATTATTTAATTAATAATTTTTTTTTCGAGTTGACTCGAACTTATTTATGACTATTCCTCCAGTAAGTTAAAAAAATAGAAATCTTTGAAACAATAATAATGTATTTATTTAGCATCAGCTACAAAGATAATACATATTATATAAATCATAGAACATATTTTTTTTAATTACAATTAAGAAATCAAACTGAGATAATTATTTTTTTTTTAAAGAAATGTATGCTCTCGTAGATGCTTTTACAGAATCTAATAGACATATAAATAAACAACGACTATGGCATATATACGCAAGAATATATACAGCGGAAAAAATATAACAAGTACGGACTGTAAATCTAAAAAAAACATTTAAAACTAAACAAAAGTAAAATAATAAACCATAAAATATTAAAACAAAAGATGTACAAATAAAAGTTAATAAAATAACTAAAACTAAGAATAAAATGTTGAAATATGGAACACTGATTTTCTCAATAGCGTCCTTTAATAAAGGGTAGGGTTAATGAAAAACGTTTTTTTTGCAGGAAATAATTGCGTTAAAAAATGGTTTTTAAGAAAATTATATAAAAATCTATAGTTTTTGTATCTATTCTTTTCTCACATAACACGAGTAAAACGTGCAAGAACCCTATTTTATTTAAAAAAAGGCGTATCCCTATGAAAATTAAAAATATAAAAATACTACATCTCAAATATGTGATAAAATGATCCCGATATCACATATATGGCCCTGTGTAGAATACGATATACTTTTTATATATGTACATATCTTATAGTGTTATAATGGAATATAATGCACAAAAATTTTATAAAAAAAAAAGATATGCATTAACGTGTATGAAACAATAATTATAGCAAATAAGATATAGAAATAAAAATAACTTAAGGGTACAGATTTGCTCATAACTTAACAAAGATATAAAAAATAAAATGTGTCCTTTTTATTATTAAATACTATTTACGATACATTCCTTATGAACGTCATTGGTAAAAAATATTTTTTTTTCGATTTTAAAGCTTCTTTTACGTCCGATTTGTCCTTAATTGCAAATCGATTCAGCCACAATCGACCTAAAAACTGATAACTCGATTTTTTCTTTTTCAGAGTGAATGCGGTGGTACAAATATGTACGAATTTACGATCGCGACGTCTATAAGATGATACAATATGCGGTTGGACCATTTGCGAGTTTTCATCCGAATGTGATATCTCCCTATTAGTCCATCCATCAAATCCACTGTATTCTTTGATAATTTTTGGACAATCAATTTCGTAGTATCTTTTCTCTTTTCTATCCAAGCGAGCTGACTTTAGAACTTCATTTACGTACGTAGAGGCAAAATTTTTTGTCCCAGCGTAAGAAGATATAGGTAGAACAGTCTTGGTGTCATGCCACAAAACAGAGGTTATATCAATACCAAATGCATTTCCTACATATTCTTCCGAATAACCTCTTTCCACTTTTTTTTTGCTATTTCAGCATCACTTGATAACTTACAATTGGGTACACGATTTGGGCGCACAGTGCCTAATGAGTAAATACGTCTACTTCGGAGATAAACAACTAGGCCCAGAGACATGTAAAAATTATCAAAATAAACGATGTGGTTTACAAAATTTGGAATATGCTGTGATAAACGGACCACCACATTAGAGGATGCCCCCAGATTTGGAGAGTTTGGAGGAATTATATTATCTCCTCCACCAGTATATATTTCAAAAGCATACGAAAAGCTTGAAGAATCACAAAGGGGAAAAAATTTAAAACCCCACTTATGCGGTTTATTAGGTAGATATTGCCTAAGAGGGCTTCCAGTCATTTTTGTTGCGCACATTTGTTCATCCACGCAAAGTCTTGGAAGCGTTGGTACAGGTAAAAATACATTATTAAAATGTGTTATATGGGGCCGAACCTTATACAAACTGTCATATTCTGGTCTACCTTTGCTAGGCATCGTTAAGTTATCGTTGAAATGAAGATACCGTCGAATCTCCTCA
Organism: Anthonomus grandis grandis; assembly: GCF_022605725.1. Taxonomy (NCBI): domain Eukaryota; kingdom Metazoa; phylum Arthropoda; class Insecta; order Coleoptera; family Curculionidae; genus Anthonomus; species Anthonomus grandis. Next base: position 13,650 of record NW_026088478.1, read on the forward strand.
AATCGCAACACCGGCATCGTCTGAGGAATCCCTTCAAAAGAATGTCTTCCCCAATATGATCTGACATTTCGATAACGATAAACCGACATATACATATATAAGTATTCCAATATATTATTGTTTATATTAATGTTTATTTCAATTCTTTGGGGCAGTTAAATAAATAATAGAGGTTTATTATGTTTGGCTGCTTAAAAAAAATACGTGTTTTGTTGCTTTCTTTTTTCTGTAACTTATATATTGGGTATATTTTTGTTAGAATATTTAGGATTTAATTTTTTTTTCTTAAAGATGACAAATTTTTTGGAATTTAGTGATGAGGTTGAGGAGGGTAGCAGGTTGGATGTAGTGTTGGCGGATGACATGGGACGGGCTGGCGAAGTTTTTGGTGATAGTGGTGGGCTTAATATTATACATTTTAATATCAGAAGCTTACAAAAGAATTTTGATGAATTGATAATTTATTTGAATAAATTGGATATCACAAAAATCGATATTGTAGTGTTGTCAGAAACATTTACAATTAGCAATGTTGACACATTCAGGCTTGCTGGTTTTGATATTTTTTATAATAACTCTTTCTTTAATAAAAATGACGGTGTTGTAATGTATATAAAAAATAATTTGCATGCAATATCTCAAATAATAAAACTAACTGTAACTAATCTCTTGCATTGTACTATGAAAATAAACGATATTTCTTTGGGTATTACCGGTGTATACAGACCACCTTCTACAAATTTAAACTTATTTTTAAACGATCTGGAAACACAAGGATTTATAGGAAAGCAAAATATGTGCAATATATTTATTGGGGATATTAACATTAATATTTTGGAGGAAACTGATATGAATGTAACTAAGTATTTAAGTGTTATGTCACAAAATGGATATATGTCGTGCATAAATCAAGCAACAAGAGAAACCCACAATTCCAAAACAGCACTCGATCATATATTTTTAAAAATAGATCAGTTTGATTTAAGAAAAAACTCTATCTTACCATTAATCTTTAAAACTAATCTAACTGACCATTATCCTATTGGGTTATCTATTAAAAATGTAACAAAAAATATTGCCCAGTTTAATAGCATGCAACGGAAAGCAAATATAAATTACACAAATTTAGAAAATGATCTGGCTAAAGAAATATGGGAAGAAGTGTTTACAAACAACAATATAGAAGAGTCATATACCTGTTTTAAAAATAAAATTTTATATTTTCTAAGGAAACACACGTATATTATAACACTAAAGAGCAAAACAAGAAAACGTAAACCTTGGGTAACCCAGGGTATTATTAATTCTATAAAACAGAGAGATAGCATGAAAAAATCTTTAAACATGAACCATAATATTGCCGATGAAATAAAATATAAAAAATTTAGGAATAATTTAACTAAGGTAATGAAATTGGCAAAAAATAATTATTATAAGCTAAAAATAGATGAATCAAAAAATGACTACAAAAAAACATGGAAATTTATTAATGAGATTACCAACCATCAAAAAAAAGCGCCTCAAAATAATTTTAAAATAAAAGTAAATAATGACATAATAACAGATGAAGTAACGATTAGTAATACCTTTAATGAGTTTTTTACAAATGTAGGTTCAAAAATTCAAAAAAATATCAATAAAAATTCATCGAGTTTTAAAGAAAAAATTAAAATTAATCCTAACTCCATGTTTCTTTTTCCAGTTAATACAAATGAACTTATAATGCACATTAAAACATTAAAAAATAACTCAGCACCAGGGGAAGATAAAATTTCAACTAATTTAATTAAAAGAATAATAAAACCTTTAGTTTACTTAATAAATTTGTCATTTTCAACGTTTAACTTATTCTCTGATTGGAAAGTCTCTCTGGTATCTCCTATATTTAAATCAGATAATCGTGATGAAACTACTAATTATAGACCCATTTCTCTCATAAATAACTTTGCTAAGATATTTGAAAAATGTTTAAAGTCAAGAATAATGAATTTCCTGGAAAAGAATAATCTTTTATACCAAAAGCAATATGGTTTTCGAGATAAAAAAAATACGGAGAAAGCCGTATTTGATTTAGTTAATAATATTAACATTAATCTACAAAACAGAAAAAAAAAGTTTAGCAGTTTTTATGGATCTTTCGAAAGCCTTCGATACCGTTTCACTTGAAATTCTCTTTAACCGTTTAGAAAAAATTGGTATTCGAAACGGGCCTCTTGACTTATTAAAAAATTATTTATCAGATAGAAAACAATTTGTTAAGATTAATAACACAATGAGCTCTCCTAAATACATTAAAACCGGAGTTCCACAAGGGACAGTGCTGGGACCAGTACTCTTCCTTGTGTATATTAATAGTATAGGAAGCTTATTGGACGACTGCGAAGTTATTTCGTACGCAGATGATACTGCATTATTGTTTTCTGATAATTCTTGGAAGAGAGTCTTTAAAAAAGCCGAAATTGGCCTTAGTAAAATGTATGAGTGGCTCAACAATAGTCTTTTAAGTTTAAACTTTAATAAAACTTATTATATGAGTTTTTGCGCAACGTCAGTAGATGAACCACCGCCCACAGAGATTGTTATTCATAATAATGACTGCTTATCGCATAATGATGCATGTAATTGTATCAAAATAAAAAAAGTTGAAAAAATCAAATATCTGGGGGTTATACTGGATCAGTATCTTAAATGGGAGGAACATATTGCATTCGTTAATAAAAAAATTAGGAATATTTTCTATAAATTGTATCAGGTACGTGAAATCCTAAATGTAAAAATGTTAAAAACTTTATATAACGCACTAATAGAATCCAATTTAAGGTACTGTATTATTATATGGGGTTGCGCGTATAACAATACTATAAAGAAGTTGTTAATCACTCAGAATTCTGCACTAAAAATAATATTTAAAAGACCATATAGATTTTCAACTGGTGAACTATATAATAATTTAAATTTACTAAGTGTCTAAACTTTAAACTATGTCCATACTACATTATCACCAATTAATAGTGATTCTATCAACTATCTCACAAGAGCAACAAAAGAGATAAATATGTTTATTCCATTTAAACGTAGAAATGTGACCCAAAGATTTGTAACCTATTATGGACCAGTTCTTTTTAACACACTGCCTGCTGAATTGAAAAAATATTATAATTATCCAAAAATTTTCAAAGCCAAAACCAAACAATTTTTATTGAAAAATCAAACATTTTTTGAAACGTTGTTCTGAGTTTGTGGATATTGGGTTATTTTAGTGCATGTTAGTCGTAATTTTTACTACCTTTTTGTTCTCTCGCCTGTTTTCCGCCTGCATAGCGGCCGGGCTGTTGCCGTTCTTAACCTCTTAATATCTGTGCCATTTTTGGAAGAGGAAATCTGCACACAAGGTACGTCATTAGATGGCCTTAGGCCGATTCCTCTTCTTTGGATTTTTACATTAGGTATGTAGGTATTTAACGTTATTTTTCTTCTCTCATGAAATAGGGTTGTTATCTATTTTTATTTGTACCTATTTACCTATGTAACAATAACACTTTTGTATATAACTTTACGTAATATATTTGAATTTGAATTTGAATTTGAATATTGTCGTAGTTCAGTTGCATCTGTAGTGAACCTCATGGAAAAATTTTTTTGGCCTGCATATAAATTAGTCTGTTGGGTCGGTGCTGAAAAAAATCGTCATTCAAAAAGTACCGAACGCAATCAAATAGAGTATTTAGATCCTTCAAAGTAGCTGAAAGTTGTTTTTCTCCCCGAAATACGACTTCATTTATGTGTTATTGAATATTTTTTTTCCTCCAAGTAATAGATTTGAATTCCGGCGAATTGTTAGTTATGCCAGTAATATCCCCCGAAAACGTTCCTGTGGTAGGAACTTCTGGCCCGCATCTTCTTCTTCAGCAGGTTCAGGTGGTCGGACACGATTAGAACGCTTATAAGTTGATTTACGCTTTGAACTACTAGCACTAGCAAGAGGTTCATCTTCTTCAGTGGGTGGTTTAGGTACATTAAATCTAGTACTTAATTTCGTGCTTGTTTCACTTATTGACGAATTATCAGATGATTGGGCTGGTTGCTCTGGCTCTATTTCTTCAAAGTTGTCTACAACTTCAAAAGATGTTTCATTATGATTGAGTTTTAACTCATCTTCGGCAGTAACCAACTTGCTAAGAGGCTCATCGCTGTCGTAGCTAGCGTCACTGTCGTCACTGTCTATATCACCCTCGCTATCAGTGTCGCCAGGAAGACCCTCAATTATGTCAAACGCCTCATCTGATGATATTTTGGACGTATCAAAATACTTGCGACATCTAGCTATAACTAAAAATATCGCAAAATCTATTATATCGGGTGACAATTTCAAGAGTAGCCATGGCTTATAATTTTTAAACCGTAAAAGATATAAAAAAATGCTTAAAACCGTTTCTATAGTAACAAGGGGGACCAAAATGATAAATTTTTTAGGGATATACTATCATCCCCCTAACCCCCAGAGCCACCCCCTTAAAAATTTTAAATTGGAAGGGTAGTCGAGTGATACCTTGTTTGAAAGGTCTATTAATTCCCTATATTTTGCCGTCTTACTCATTAAAATCAATGCAACCATTTCCGAGATATGTATGTCCTTTTAGATGTTAGTCAATTCATTTTACTATCAGAATAAAAATATTTATTCTGATACTAAAATGAATTGTTAAAAGCCAAAACAAAACTCCAATAAATAGTACACTTATACTGAAATTATTGAATTGTCGGAATGGTATTTGGCGATGTAAAAAAAAGGAAAATTTTCGATGCCTGCCATTCTCGAAATATTTGTTGTTTTTTGTTTATTTAAATTTTGCCTTAAAATGTTCAATTTTTGGTTTGGTTAGTAATATCGTGGTTCTTTTTGTGATTTAAAGTTCTCTCACTGCTCTAGTTTTATTTTTACAATGGTTTATATGATCGCCGAAAGAGTTGAAATGATATTTATTTATGGTTCTCAAAATCGCTGTTTTCGTAGAAGTGCCACAATATTTAATGAGAGGCACCCAGATAAGCAGGTTGGGCATTATTACATCCAGAAGTTGGTAAGAAAATTTGAAGAAACTGGGTTTGTAGGTGATATAAAGAAAAATCAGCCAAGAATACTGGATGAAGCTACTCAGATTGAGGTTCTTGGGCATTTTGCTATGGATCCTGGTATGTCGACTCGTCAAGCAGCAGCTGCCACAGGAGTGTCTCGTGAATCAGTACGAAAGATATTAAAAATTAATAAATTCCATCCTTACAAGCTACAGATTGTTCAAGAACTTGGTGATGACGATCCAGACAGGCGGATCGAATTTTGTGAATTAATGACCCAAAAAATAATAAATGAGCCACGTTTTATAAAAAACATTTGTTTCAGTGACGAGTGCACTTTTTATTTAAACGGTAACGTTAATAAGCAAAACTGCCGTTACTGGAGTGATGAGAATCCCCATATTTTTAGGGAAGGGCACACCCAATATACCCAAAAAATAAATGTGTGGGCCGGAATTCTAGGGAATAATATAATTGAGCCATTGTTTATTGATGATAATCTAAATGGAGAAATTTATGCTGAAATGTTAGAAACAACTGTTGAGCCTTTAGTAATAACGGAATTGGAAAACCAAAGGGATGAAAATGGAGATCTTGTTCTTGATGAAAATTTATTGCATTTTCAACAAGATGGGGCCCCACCACATTATGTATTGCCTGTTAGAGAGTGGCTAGATAATCATTATCCAGACCAATGGATTGGTAGAAGAGGACCTATTGAGTGGCCGCCAAGATCGCCAGATCTCACCCCTCTCGATTTTTTTCTTTGGGGTCACCTAAAATCGGTCGTTTTCAAAACGCAGCCTGCCACCATTGAGGAGCTAAAACAAAGAATTACACAAGAGTGCCGATTATTAACAACTGAAGTTTTTAGAAATGTTCGTCAAGAGTTTGAAAACAGATTGTACTTTTGCTTGCAAAATAATGGAAGCCACTTTGAGCATTTAATAAAATAATTAAAGTTCAATGCAGATTTTTATTGTTTTAAAAATAGAATAAACGCAATATTGCAGAGTGTTTTCCTAGTTCTTAACCGTTTGTACTAATGTTCAAATGTTAAATATTTTATGACATTTTCAAAATATGTTAATTTTATAAGAAATTAAAAAACACTTAAATAACCTTTAAAAAAATATTAAAATTGGCATAACTCTTAAATAAATGCATTGATTATTATAAGTAGGGTCGCATAATATAGGGAATTAATAGACCTTTCAAACAAGGTATCACTCGACTACCCTTCCAATTTAAAATTTTTAAGGGGGTGGCTCTGGGGGTTAGGGGGATGATAGTATATCCCTAAAAAATTCATCATTTTGGTCCCCCTTGTTACTATAGAAACGGTTTTAAGCATTTTTTTATATCTTTTACGGTTTAAAAATTATAAGCCATGGCTACTCTTGAAATTGTTACTCTATGTAATAACGTTTATTTACCAATTGGTAGGAAAATTTATATTAGGCATTGCATATGTCCGCCTGTAGAGGGGCTCTTGGCGGTCCTATTTAATTTTAGCAACAACTAACATAAATTTCTTAAAACAATAAGATACAAATAACTTATTGATAATTTTCTTAACACCAAAATCTGTTTGAAAACAATTTAAAACTTTCCACCAAAATAACAATCACGTACGGACTCGCTTTTTGACCCGATTTCAAATGAAAATTATTTGAACCAGGCGTTGTTTACGTCGATGCAAAAAGTAGGCAACCAAATATGCATTAGAATATTAAGTAGAATTTGCCGAAAGGCAAGCATATGCAGTAGCATATAGCATAAAAGACATATTTTGGTTTTAAATGGAATTTGAATGAAGTCCGCCTTAAGGCGGGCAGGTGCATTTGAGGGTTAAATAGTAAACAATATATCATACTTCAATATTTAACTTTTATGAAATAACAATTGTATATTACTATTTTATGATAAAAGTTAAACGAGAATAAAACATAAACATAATATTAAATTCTTCAATGTATATCATATGCGGACATTTTATCCGATATTAATAGTTGAAGTTCAACCAAAGACGTACATCTGGTGTAAACCAAAAATTAACGTTTATTTAACCATCGTGTGTTACTTGGGGTGGTTAGTAAACGTTGATAATTAGGGATCAGTCATATTGCTCTATTTTTAATTACTTAAAAAGAGATGACACTTATAACATGAGTTTTATAAAACTTTTTTGTTTTAATATTCTCAAAGCTTAATAAGCGATGTTCACATTGTCAATATTTATCTCATAAGCAAGAATATATTGGTAAGGTCATTATTTTATAGTTAATTTTGGATTAACATGTAAATAACTGTAAATAACACATGATTTATATTTTTGTACAGTATAATTCCGGTATAAAACCGGTAGACGGATTAACCGGCCTGTTTACAACAGCCGAACGCATTTTCCAAAAAATTCACCGGCGAGGCGATTCGGCTGGGATTTCCCTGTTATTACGGGGAGATCCCTGTGAACTGAACTATAAACGATGTTGGATAGGATTATTTTGTCGTTTTGATCAGTTTGATTTGTTCTTGCTGGTGGGTACGTACAAAACATAACTATTTCCTTAACAATGAGTGCAAAGCGCAAAAGAGTTGTGGTTTCGATGGATACACCGTGGAAAAAGCACTGTAAATGACTGGCGAAGAGATAGGCATTCGAATAATAATAATAATAATAATAATAAGACTTTTATTAATCACCAGAAAAATAAAAAATTACAATTCTGTTAATAACCAAATGCATATCACATATTGAATAGTTCGTTCTTTACAAAGAGCACATTTAATGTGTATTGAAATAATTAAAAAATATTTATAGAACTTAAATTTTATACAAATACAAATAAAATTCCAGAAGGTGACTAATAGGCCATGTTTTCAGACTTCCAGGGAAGTTGTTCCCCTGCGCCGGAACCCCTGCGAGATTCCTTGAATTCTGTTGAGGCCTTATATATATTTAATAATTATAAATGATACTTATAAATAATAAACAAAAGCATTTTCCCAGTTAAAGAAAAAAAGAAGAAAGTTAATACAACACGAATAAAAAGCATACTGATGGGATAAGGAGAGAATAGGAAAAGGAACTGGAATTGGACAAGGAAAAGGTTGGCACATATAAATAATTCGATTTTATAATTTAAAAATAAAAATAAAAAACAATTTTTTATTATAAATACTTAAGTGAGTAATTTGTTATTGATTTATTAGAATTAGTTTAGTTTTCATTTTAAAAGTTTTTTCTGACATGGTAAAATCATTTATACAATATTTGTTAGTATAGTGTGCTATTAAGTAAGAAAACGATCTCTTAAAAAAATCTTTATTGTGTGAAGGAATAGTTAATAATTGTTTTCTTCTAATATTCAAGTTGTGCACATCAGTCCGATATCTAACTTTTCGATGTAAATATGAAGGAATCCTTGACTTAAGAATTTTGAAAAAGAAGCAAATAAGATGCAACACTCTACGATTGTACATATTTAACCACCCCGCAACCTTTAACTTATGTGAAATATGTTCTCTCCTTCTTATGCCATATACAAACCTAAGACAGGAATTCTGAAGTTTTTGTATTCTATATGAGTCAGAAGAATCAAGGCAAGGGCCATAGATGGTGTCACAAAAATTTAATTGTGATAGTACCAATGTTTCACAAAGCATTTTTCTTATAGGCAAATTTAGGTAATCCCTTTGCGAAAAAATCATTTTTAGTGCGGAGTACCCACTTTTCATTTTAAGAGTAACATGATCCTTAAATCTTAGTTTGTAATCCATTAAAAGTCCGAGATTCCTAGCAGAATTTTTAAAAGTTATATTGTCATTATTAATGTAAAGTTGAAAGTTATTTAAAATATTTGTTCGTTTATTATCGCTACAAAAAAGAATGGCTGTGGACTTAGTGGGATTAACTTTTAAAAGTAACTTTTGCATTTCTATAAATAAATTGTTAAGGTCTTCATTAATTTTTATATTAGCCTGCCAAACATCAGTATCTTTAAAAGAAAAATAGATCTGGGTGTCGTCCGCGTAGTTATGATGTTTACAATATGTTATCTTCTTTGTTATCTGAGATGTGTAAAGTGTGTAGAGTAATGGGCCCAAAATGCTACCCTGCGGAACACCGCTGACTATGTCTAGAAACCCCGATTCATTATCATTCAAAATCACCCGCTGTTTACGATCTGACAAAAAAGAAGATATTAAAGTTACAGCCGACTCACAAAATCCCACATAATCCAAAATTGATAAAAGTATCTGATGATTAACCATATCGAAAGCTTTAGTAAAATCTAGTAAAATTAATACGGTTGCTTGACTATTATCAAGGGCTCTAAATATATCATCAGACACTTGAGCCAACGCGGTGGCACAGCTATACCCTTTACGGAAGCCAGATTGATATGCAGGAATCAAATTATTATTCTTTAAATAGTCCAATATCTGTTGCTCCATAATTTTCTCAATTACTTCAGAAAAAACAGAAAGAACGGAGACTGATCGAAGATTGCCAAATTTAGTTGGATTTTTTATTTTTGGTATAGGAATAATATTGGCTTGCTTCCATTTTTTTGGAAAGTAGTTTTCCTCTAAACAAATATTTATTAAATGACATAATATATTAATAATATTGGACTGATAAAGTCTTGACTTGAGGAGTTTTATTCGAAAATGGAATCTGAGCAGCCGTTGTACGAGAAAAAAACCGATTTGCGAGGTCGTCGATGAAGCTTTGTGGATCTGGTTTCTTTAGGAACGTCGAAGAGGTACACCGATTGGCGGCCCAATTTTAAAAGAAAAAAGCCTGGCTATCCACCAGAAGATTAATAATGGAGGCGAATTTGTGGCAAGTGATGGTTGGCTTAATCGATGGAAAAAGCGACACGGAATTCATTTCGCACATGTAAGTGGAGAACAACTGTCTGCTGATACTTCAGGTGCGACAGAATTCAAGACTAAGTTTGGTGAAATGGTTAAAACAGAGGAATTATCTCCAGAACAAGTTTATAGTATGGAAGAGACCGGGCTAAACATTAAAATGTTACCAGAAAAAAATTTTCTAGGCAGTCATGAACAGTCCTGTGCCTCTGGCTTTAAAAGGAACAAAGAACATATTACAGTGGCCGTTTGTTCGAATGCAGCGGGAACTCATAAAATTCCTCTTTTTGTTATTGGCAAGTCTGCTAAACCACGGGCATTCAAAAACTTGAATCCATCGTCCCTTCCGGTCTATTATAAGTCACAAAAATCAGCGTGGATGAATTCAGACCTGTTTAAAGAGTGGTTTAATTTACAGTTTGTTCCAAGAGTTAAAAAACATTTAAAAAGTGTTAACTTGCCTATCAAAGCAGTTCTAGTGTTAGATAATGCTCCAACCCATCCTCATGACTGCGATGTAAATGACATAAAATTAGTTTATCTTCCTCCTAATGTGACAAGCTTAGTGCAACCAATGGACCAAGGAGTAATCGAAAGCTTAAAAAGACGATACAGGCGTATACTTGTTTCTGAAATTCTGCAACACTCGGAGACTAAAGACAAAGGTCTTTTAGAAGTCATCAAAAAGATCAATATTAAGGACGTTATCTATATGTTAGCTACAGCATTTCAAGAAATGCCCTCTTCAACGTTAAATAAATCTTGGACAAAACTTTGGCCAGATGTGGAGAATCTAGTGGCGATCTCGAATATTGCAGGAACTGAAGAAGAAGAAAACAAATCCACTCTACAAGACCTTCAAAAGTTAACGGGTAACGAAGTATTGCAACCAACAGATGTGGAAAATTGGATGATAAGTTGTGATGATCACCTTGAAAATGAATTTTTTAATGATGAAGAAATCATAGATTTAGCAACCAAAGAACCAGAGGAATATGATGAGAGTAGTGACACTGCAGAGGAAAAAACGATGTCTCATGAAGAAGCCAATAATGGCTTTAACTTGCATTAAAATACATTGAGCAACAACATGAGTCAACAGCATTAGACGTTTTGGTGATTAGAAAATGGAGGGATATCGCATTCACTGAAGGTTAAAAAACAGAAGAAAATCACAGACTTTTTCAAAAAATAATTACATATTAAACTTACATACATATGTATATTTGTTGATGTAGCACCTTCATGTATGTAAATATGTTCATATATATGTGTAATACTCTCTTCAATACATATACATATGTACATAACATAGATAATGAATATAATATAATATGTATTATGTACACATATATAAGTACACTTTGGATTAACCGGCCAGGTATGCAATCCCGAGGTGACCGGTTAAGAGGAATTCTACTGTATTACTTTTGTTATCATTTAAGTATAACAAGAAAAATAGTAAACTCAAAATTGTTCTCTGGGGAACATTAAATACAACATCAAAAACTTCAGAGAAACTGTTGACATATTTTACACGTTAAACTCTATTACATAAATAAAATTCAAATCACTTCAAAATATCCGCTCTAATTTCTATTTATTTTAATTTATAAGTAGAATTTCTCTGTCTATAGTTTTAATATTAGTGAAATAGTAACATAATATTTAAAAATTTCAATCTTGTTTTAACTCTCTCAATATTTAAGATAATTTTGTTAAAAAACTTACCTACTTTTTTAGCTTATCTTATATTTTTAGGCAATTTCCATAAATTTTATGTAAATTGTGAGCAAAATATACAATCGCACATATGTTGGCAAAAAAAAACATATTTTCAACCTATAGCAACGATTTTATGCAAATAATCATTAAAATCTACTAAAAAAAACCTTTATGCCTCTCACAGAATATAAAATAGTTGCGACCTTTAGAAATAACGTAACAACCGTTTCCCGTTTAATGCATTATGATGCAATAATCCTAGACAGAGGTATTTACATAATAATATGCGGTGAATAGTCGAATTCCTTTTACATAGTTGGTGTAAGGTTCATTAATTCTACGATTAATAACACTAGTGATTTTATACATTAAAAAGGGATAATGAAATGGTGATTTATGAGTTCTGGCACTATTGTTTAGGAAACAAAACTTATTAAACCATAATAGTGTCCACATTTAAATTTGGATTTTAGACCAATTTTTGAAGAAGGGAATTTTAGGCAAACTTTCATTAAGACGTTATAAAATAATTATCAGGCAAATATTGAAATATGAATATTAAAGAATACAAAATAATAAAACACACCAAAAATAAAAAAAACTTTTTAGGCATTTTGGATTTAGCTTCTAAGCTATTATATTTAATAAATTTGCGTTTGCATTAAAAAAAATAAATATTAGGATATTCGCTTAAGGGTTTGACTTTAAAATATGAGCTTTTCTTGGAAAATTTAAGACAAATATTATGCAAACGATAAAACGAAGTTCAAATGATACAAATTACACTAAAATATTTAATATTTGAGGCATAACTTAAATGGATAAGATGCCTAATTTCATGAGCAACTTAAAATATTCATTTGACAATAAAGAATTATCAATGATTTTCACCTTCGTCGCACTAGTACTTAGTTTCATGGCAAAATATCCTTTAATAAGTGGACTTGACTTAATTTAAGTCTTCATTAACCAAATCAATAGAATGAAGGAAATGTTTTATCCAGGTATAAATGTATGTATGTTTAAGTTCTTCCCAACTCACTGACACTCAGTGACAATTATGTTTTATTAAACGAAAAGTGGCTTATTAAATCAAAAAGTGGGACTGAATGTAACAACTTTAAAAATTATTTACATCCGCTATCCAGCCATACATAATAAAGAATGCATTTACAAAACTGCTTACTCATGCCTGTTACATAACATCGGCGCGGCTATTTAAAGCATTTCCACTTAAAATAATTCGAGGCCTAACAGAATACATAATCAACGGTGTGTTCTCATGTCAATCACCGTATGGCATCAACAAGCCATCGCATATACTCAAGAAACTTATGTTACAATAATAATTGTTTAATTGCATTTACAAAATGATTTATTGGGATACGTAACATGTGGGAGTTTCCTTTTTTTGTCCATTAACTAAATATTTTAAGTTATAACTAATTTAAAAGGTAAACTAAGTAGAGAAGCATAATTGTTCTCTATTTAGCGTGTGATTTATTGCAAATTAATATAATGCGTTCCGCACCTAGGACCTTCGTTTGACAAAAAATGACTTGTTTTACCAAAATAGATTTCATTTAATTACTTTACCTATAATAATTTATAGGTAAAGTCCAGTGCAACGATATATTAGAATGGTCACCCGTCAAAACACCAGCATTCTACCTGCCAAACAATGTCATCCACCTTCTATTTACATTCTTTGAGAAGTAAAATGATGGTGTTTTGACGGATGGCCATTCTAATATATCGTTGCACTGGACTTTACGTACATATATTAAAGAAAAGAAAAGAAGAATAAAAAGGAATCGAGTTCATTAAAATTATGCATGTAACGATTTTTTACTTGGATTTCGCCCTCAAATTTCAGAATGATTTCAAAATAAAAATTTAAGAGAGTGTCTATAGTATGCCCCTTAAAAAATTTAAATTTAAAAAAAAGTAAGTAAATAAATTTTGTATTCTTAAGAATTTATTTTACTGCTTTCCTAAGGGTTAGGGTGCTACAGTAGTCCTAATAGATACCAGGATAGATGTTAAGGACCATTAAAATCTTTACTGGAATCAATGAGATAAGACTATATCCTGTCAGTACGTATAAAGGGTGTTACAGAATAAGATGCTGCTCTTTAAGGGTGTTAATCCTAAGGTGATTTTAAGAGGAAAAGTCTCCTAAACCCCTTAACTTTTGAGCTCTGGGGTGTTAAAATCTGAGAAAAAAATCGTTTCTTCATCGTAAATTTAATAACTTGGCGTGGGAGATTTTTTGAAATTTAACCAGTGTCGTTCGTACAGGAATGTAGACTAAATATTTTTTGGAAAATATCATGTACTCTACTGCTTTCCTGTCAAATAAAAACTATTTATTTTAAGGCAAATTTATTTTTTTGACTTTTTTCGTCCGATATGCGATTACCGCGGAAAAAAATAAAATCATTTTTATGCATGGTCAACTTATTAGTAAAAAAAACGTTGAATAATTTTTTAGTTTAAGACATAGCTTTATTTGAACCTTTCTTCTTAAAATCGCCTAAGGATTACCACCATTGAGGATCAGCATCTTAGCTCTTTATTTAATTACTAATATTTATCCGGAGAAAATCTTTAAAGAGGCCCTTAAAAATATCGACATAAGATTTTTTTTTGCTGAACAATATCCGGTATACAGATGATACTGTAGATTTCAGTTATAACATGAACAAATAATAAATAAAATAAAATTTTAAAAAATGACTTTACGATCAACAAAACATCAATAGACAGAGCAATACAGTGCACCTGTCTGAAAACGATGATCAATTTTTGCAAATATCATTTAATTCAACTTTGAAACTATTTATTTTGCCATAAGTGTAATAATTAAATAGCAATATACCTAATAATATAATTTACATGTGGGTAAAATAGGATTCTTTTGCGATTATATAACTACAAGCAATAGATGCAGTTAAATTTAAGTTAATATATTTAATAATATAAATGTGAATTTTAAAATAAAATCCTATTTGAAAGTCAAGATAAGAATAAGACAAGATAAAAAAGGTTAATGAATGAGAAACAAATTATATACAGAAAAAAATCAGATATATGTAAAAAACTTACCATTAAATCTCTAAATAATAATGATCTTTTATCGAAATATTTGCAATATCAAAATTTGTTTAAAATTTATTTTTAATTATATCTCATTATCTTCTAGTTCTATTTAGTATTTTTTATAGATAAATTTTTTTATAACGCGAAAATGTGACAATTAGTGACTAAAAATATATAAAAATCTTCAAGCGTTTATTTAATAATAAATCCCGAAAATGCAGCCTGTAAAACCATTCCTATTAATATTATTTTATATATGCGCCTAACATAAATGGGTGCTACAAAAATTGTTTTTTTAATGCGTTTTTACAATAGAAATGTTATATAAATAGGTACGAGAACAAGATCAAATTCTATTAAAAGCAAACAATCACACACTCAGGAAGAAACGTGTGCAGCCTCACCAATTAAAAACCTACGAAAGTACATAATAGACATTTCTAAAAGCTTTTTTAACGCTTTTTTTTTTAAATTTTGTCTATCTATTTTTATAGAATTAATTTTAATATTTTTTTTATGTTGTACCAAGTGCATGTTCTTGTATTAGACCGTAAAATTCTTATTTGTTTTTTTAATATTTCGTACATTTTTAATGTGTAATAACCGTCATTTTTAATTTAATTTTAAACTATGTTTTAATGTCTATTATTAAAAAATGTTAGTGCAAATTAGGTATTTTATATAAATGCGTTAAGTATAGAACATTCAATCACAATGGAGAATATTATTAGGGATAAAATCATTATTTCTACGCACTTAATTAATGACTTTAATATTTTTAACCAAATAGAAAATATAGAAAACAGAATTTAAATATTTCAGTTAAAGATTTATGAGTTTGCATTATTGTATTGTTTAAAACTCATCTTATGTACAATTTACAACTCTTTAACCTGCCTGGATATCATTGTATATATAATTCGGGTGGCTTCAATAAATTTGATGGAATACTTGTTTATATTAGAAAAACTATATTATAAAAGTAATTTGTCTGTGCATGGTTTTACTTCATTAGACATAAATAGATACACAAGACCTCAGTCAAAGACATGTATAGACTATTTTTTTGTAAAGGGAGATAATAAGGAACATTTTAGGCACAATAAAAGTTTTATACTAAATTATAAAATAACGGACCTTTTATCGAAATATTTGCAATATCATTTGCTTAAAATTTATTATTAATTATATCCCATTATCTTAGTTCGATTTAGTATTTTTTATAGATGAATTAACTCAAAAATGTGACAATTGGCGACTATAAATATATAAAAATATTCAAGCCTTTATTTAATAATAAATCCCGAAAATGCAGCCTGAAAAACCATTCCTATTAATATTATTTTGTATATGCGCATAACATAAATGGATGCTAAAACCATTTCTTTTAAATACGAAATATATTATGAAAGGTGATATTTCTTCATTAGTACTAGAATTAAGTAAGGCCTCAACTTATCTTATACCTATAATTTTATTTTATTGTAAATTAAGTTATAACAAAACAAATTTAAATGTTATATAATGTGACAGAATAATATTAGAGCATGAATATATAAACTAAATTCATACGAAATAAGCCAACAAGGGATACCATAACCTAATTTAGTGATAATTGGGATTACTAACAAGGGATCAGGGATAATATGAAAAAAGTAAGATCCGCCTTAAAATAAATGACTAAACTGTTTACAAGTCATAACCTCAATATAGTTCTTTTCTGTGGGATGAAATTATGGATATCAAATTTTCAGTATTTTGAAACCAAATATGAACTTTTTTAACATATTATGTGCCTCTAAACAATCAAGTACTTTCTATATATGTAACTTATATAATAGATTTGTGTACATTATTGCCCAAATTAACTTACTGTCATAATTACTTCGCTTACTTTTTTTTTACATATGTTTTTACTTTTCCAATCATGTTTCTTAAGCAAGCATATAAAAAAAATTATTTAAAATAAATATGTTTCAATACACACACACATACACACACATATATAAGTTAACTAGGTTACTGGCATTAAACTACAGGCAATAGATTAATTATTATTATTGCTATATCACAATCAAAAGAATCATTTTTCTGATGCAAGATCTTTTATAGATTAGTCAACCATTTTGAGCCTGATCTTTTATAAAATAATGAGTAAAGTATATGATGAGTCAAATGTGAGTAAAATTTTCAAATGAATAAATATAAATAAAGAAGCGTTTATGGGAATAAACGTTTTATGTAACTTCTTAGTTATGTAGGTTAGCGTAGTTTTTCAAACGATGTTACCTACTATGTATGCAGATGATCCTTTTGAAAATTCCACGACTGTCAGAAATTCTGCCTTGTTAAGCTTTAAGTAGTGAATTGCATAAGGCGTTCACTTGAACAATATCTTTTTTAGTACATTTTTTAAATTGTTTGCGAAATTACTCAACAAGTGTTTGTTTTGTTGGTCAAGAAGGACATCAGTGGTTTGTTAATTAATGTCCATTCTCTAAAACATCGTTAAGCTCTGCTGATGTCGTAAAACTAAAGTATGTTAATCTTAATATAGGAATGCTGTACTATGTATATGCCTTAATAAATACATATTATCACAACATGACATATTTACATTCAAAAAGGTAAAATACATACTTGCTCACCGATACTTTACTTTTTCAGGTATGTAATGACGCGTCATCTGATCTCGATTGCTGAGGGTGTAATGTAATGTTTGGTTATTGCAGTTTCTGTAATTACCTTGTCTTTAGTAAATTTATCTTCATTTGCTGTTTTATGGTTTTCTTTAATATTCTAATAATATCCTGACAGATTTACAAGATGTTTAGCTAATTAATTATAAAAAATAATAGCAGATAATCAACAACATACCTTCAAGAGTTATTAGTAAAATTAACTAAATAAATATTAGCTTGTTTGGTACTTTTTCTTACTACAGCTGTAGATCAATATTATATTACTTATTTAATTTTTCAAATTAACCTAATTTTATTACTATTCATACCATATTCCAAAAAATAAATACTGCTACACGTAAGTTGGTTAAAAATTTGTTATCGGTTTTTTTTACTAATCGTTTAATATTTCAAGTATTTATAAAACCAAAAGATTAATTAGATAATTATAAAATATGAAGAAAAATAATCATAAATTACTACAATTCGGAGCCACATTATGCAACACATGATAGTTAGATAAACGTTTATTTTTGGTTTATACCAGATGTACCTTTTTGTGGTTGAACTCCAACTATAAAGATCGTATAAATATACGGTAATGAATTTAATGTTATGTTTATGCTTCATTTTATAAACGTCTTTATAAATAATATACAATATACCATACTTTTATCACCTATTATCAGTTATTTTTTATTGCCTATATTTTTCTTTCAGGCAATTATTTTCTGCAATAAAAACATTTTTCATTAACCCTATCCTTACCCCCCACCCACCCCACACAACTTTCCAGTAAGAAATTGTTTTCAAAAATCATTGTTTTCCAAAAAAATACGTATGAATAATAATTGGTTTCGTCGTTAATATTTAATCTAAAAACACAGTTTGTTTATTTAAATTTGATATAATTATTTAATTTTAATAAATATTTAATACAAAAAGAGTGCTATCAGATTGAATATTATCGACGAAAAATGGTGATTTTTCTTGAAGAATTTCTCACTAGGTAAATGCTTGGGGTGGGTGGGGGCTTAAGGGTCTTTCTAATAAAAAACAATAATTTTGCAAAAAATATATATTTAATATTTAATTTAGTTACACTGATGTTGTTTAAATTTCAAATAAATTTATATGTAAATATTTAGTTTTAAAACAGCGTCATAAGATTGGATAATATGGATGAAAAACAATAATTTTTTAAAATAATTTCATTAAAAATTTAAGGTGTAGTGAATGTAATTTTTTTTAAATGCCAAAATTTTCTCTCTTTCGTAAACAAACTCGTATATGATAGACGTATATTCTACGGCTTAGTAAATATACCTTGACCATATATGGTTGATTATTTATCCAAAATTCCTATTTCCATATATTCCAAAATCAAAAATTTACTGAAAATTCGTTGAATAAATTTATATTTAACAATAATAATATTTAATGCGTTGCTCGGGTACATTAATAGACATGAAATGTTGAACCTGTAAAAAAATTATCAATTGACTTTGATTTTTTCGCATTTTTATCCTCTTAGTAAATTTTTGAATAGCGCCCTTGACCTTTTGACTAAAAATTCTATGGCGCTCATTAATATTTTAAACTATCGTTTAATTTCAATTCAAATCAACGGCTTAAGTCTTGGACGTAACAAACTCACCCCTAAGTAGAGTTGAATATTGAGTGGTTGAATATTCAATTTATTTAGACACTAGAATTACCATCCGCTCCTTAAGATTTACCTTGTAAATTACAACCAACTCAATTGGCTTATTTTGTGCATCAATGAGAAAGTAAAAATTGCATCAGATATACAAGCGGTGGGTAATTGAATGAATTTAGATTGAATTGGGATTACGTAACATTGGCACCAAAAGGGTTTCTAATTATGTTAAAAAAAAGATACCTCAACCCGACGTTGAGGAATTTAATATTATGTTAATGTTTGATTTTATAAACGTCTTTAAATAGTATACAATATACCATACATTTATGACCTATTATCAGTTATTTTATTATCATCTATAATTTTCTAAAAAAACATTTTTCTATCAGGCAATTATTTTCTGCAAAAATTAACCTGACATTTTCTGGTGGAAATTTGAATTAAATTATTAACCTTTTAGTTACTCTCCCTAGTTGCCGAATTTTGAATTTAAAATGAATCTTTCAAGATATAGTCGCGATCCACGCTTATAGTGAAACACCCTGTACGTTTAAACTTTAAGCACTCATAAGGCTAAACGTTTAATAGAACAATTATGCAATTTAAACAATCATATATTACTGATTAAAGCTTTCTGAAATCGTATGCTAAAGAAGGATAATCAAAATTAAATAAATCGCATTAAAATTTTTATATAATTTTATATAAATTTGAGCGTTTTTGATTTGATAAAAAATCAAATCAAAAACCCTCAACTTTATATTTATAAATGAAAAGTAACGGAATCGAACAAACGTTTATCCTATAATATATTATACGACCTCGTGTTCCACTCTGCCGACACGTAACATAACTCGTAAGATTTATTCGCCTAATTCTTCCTGCATTTAATATCACAAATAATGTTTCCTATTTCTTTTTCTTAACAATAATTAAAAAAAGTAGAACCTCAGATAAATCTTGCTAATTTATGGGCCGCGACATTAAGTAGCGGATGTGACACTTATAATAAGCGCAAAAGTAATTTGGGTTAATATTGCTAGTTGCAAGAATAACATTATTTTAATAAATAGCTTGAAATTCTGTGAAAAATAAAAAGTAAAAGATAAAAATTGGATATTTTACATGCAAATATTTAATGATCTTTTCCATGGTATGTACACTACCGCTCAAAAGTTTTTGCCCACCATGTATTCTTTTTAATATTTTAAATTAGATACAAAAATCTTATCTTTATACCTATATTTAGATTGTATCTCTTTTGTAAATTGCATATATACTTAAACAGCATACATGTCAAAAAAACATACATAAAATCAATTCTTGAAGACTAAAAACCATATTCCAAATTTCATCGGAAACGAGCTGTAAACAGATTAGTTTTTTAGAAGAAGTGAATTTTCACTACATTGTTTGTTATTTGCAAGACTATTTTTAAATACTCAGTGTTTTTCAACGAACCATAGTTGACATGTATGCTGTTTAAGTATATATGCAATTTACATAGGTCTAAATATAGGTATAAAGATAAGATTTTTGTATCTAATTTAAAATATTAAAAAGAATACATGGTGGGCAAATACTTTTGAGCAGTAGCGTAGATACAATAATTATAGGTTTTTTTATTACCTATAATTTTCTAAAAAAGCATTTTTTCTTAGGCAATTATTTTCTGCAAAAAACTGTGTTTTATTAATCCTAGTCTTACCTCCCCACCCACCCCACATAGCTTACCAGTAAAAAATTGTGTTGAAATATCATTGTTTTTCAAAGTAGTAAGCATAAATAACAGCTGATTTCATCGTTAATATGTAATCTAATAATTCAGTTTGTTTATTTAAATTTGATATAATTATATACATGTTTATCAATAAATATTTAATACAAAAATAGCGATTTTTCAAAAGAATTTCTTACTGGGAAAATCTTTGTGTTGTGTTGATGATAAACAATGTTTTTGTATAAAATATATATTCAATATTTAATTTAATGACACTGTTTATTTAAATTTGATATAATTTTATGTATAAATATTTGGTATAAAAACAGCGTTATTAGATTGGATAATATGGACGAAAAACAGTGATTTTTTAAAAGACTTTTGTCAAATATTTGAGGTGAAGTAATCGAGTTAAAAAACTAGATATGTAAATCCCGTATCAATTTTGTTAAATTTAAATTCACTCCTTTTTGTAAACAGTGAAAACAGTAAATCGTATATGATATACCAAATAAATATACCAAAACCAAAAAATTACCTAAAAATCGTTGAATAAATATATATTTAACTATGTATTGCTTAGGCACGACTCTCCAATAACCCTTTGAATAACCTGAAAAAACAAACATAAATAAAAGAAAATCCCGTTGAATAAGAGCCTAAGAATTCACACCTATTACTAAGTAAAGTGCGAGCAAAAGACTAATTTGTTTCTTGTGCACGTGTGAAAACCCCTTATCGCCCATTCTGTGATTGTAAATCTCTTCTTTGTGCCGATAAATGAACTGCACATGCCAGCTGTTATTACGGGAAGTGGACTTGTATAATATTTTCTAAAAGATGCTAAGATAGATAAATGGATTAACGGAAATCGCGATGGATTCATAAAAGAGCTACAATATACCTTTTTTTTTTGTTACGTACTAATAGTAGTTTGCGTGTCGATTAATAAACATGCTACCTTATGTTATCATGCGCCTAATTATTTATTAGAAATTAATTCGTGTGAGGCTTGCCTCGGATAACATTTGCATGAAATGCCAATTTGCTTAACTATCGCTGAATTTATTAGACATTAATTTTTGAATTTAGGTCGGTAATATATCTGTTAGGATATTCCAATTGTTATAACATTTAATTTATAGTTTTTTTAGTAATTAAAGGTTAAATTCAGTCTCCGAGAAATATAGAGAGAGAGCCTAAGAGATGATTATTATTATTACTCAAATAGTGAAAACATTGAAAAAAGTGCATAACTTATATGAATATGATGCCCTTCTTAATACCTTTAGTGTTAATGAGTAACTTCTTGGATAATAAAAGGATTTTTTTGGCTTTAAATTCATGTCTTCTCGGAAAATTTAATCTATTTATAGTACAGTTATTAAAGGATTGAGTAACATTTAAAGAGTCTTAGTAAAATACTTTATATATGGCAATAATTGACTTTAATCTACTACATAGAAAAGGCAAACAATTGTGTAAAGACTCAAAAGCTACTGGCCTCGGTATTTTATGATATATGAGATAGTTTCATAATAAAAGAGTTTGACAAAAAACCATAGATTTTCTGAAGAATTTATAGTAGTATTTATTAATCAAATAGTTATTAAAAATTCATAATTAAAAACAATAATTTTTTAAGACTTTACATTTGACAAAAAATATACGTACTAAAAATATTTACGACTAAAATTTTGTAATAAGTTAACAATTTATGATAATATCTAAGCTATATATTCTATACTCAATATTCCAGGACATTTCATATTAAGCATACATTAATTCACGCTTGTGTCCAGAATAAAAAAAAAACAAAATTAATATGCATAATATAAATGAATACGATCAATTCCTTAATAATATAAAAATGTCGATCTAATTAGATAACATACAGTATATTAATAGAGACTCGGAATATGAAATGATCGACATTCATCATGTACGAAATAATAAGTAAAGTAAATGCTATAACGAGTTTGGCTTTTCTTTTAATGTAACATGTAGATAAAATTACTGAATGAAATAAAAAAAATCTTTTATCATTGATCACTGGAGAGTGATTAGAAATGACGCGGTATAATGATATTCTTGATACAAATTAAAAGAACGAAAAAGCATACAAACTGGATCTAGTTAAATAATTTATAATTGGTGTGGTTTGTCCAGAAATTTAGACGAATAAACTAGGTTTAAAGATATAAGTGAATATATTTGTTATATATCAAAAAATCCAAAAAACAATAAACACAAGTTTTCCAGCCAAGTTATTAAAGAGACTAGGATACAGTCAGTACAAAATATTAATTTGCATGTAACACTAGCTAAAAAGTAGATCAAAAGCATATTATCAAATTAAAAAAAAAGCTGCTTAAATTAAAAAGATGTATCCCCCTGAAACAAAAATTTAGTTAATTCTATTTTACAAATTATTATTATTGCTATATCACAATCAAAAGAATCATTTTTCTGATGCAAGATCTTTTATAGATTAATCAACCATTTTGAGCCTGATCTTTTATAAAATAATGAGTAAAGTATATGATGAGTCAAATGTGAGTAAAATTTTCAAATGAATAAATATAAATAAAGAAGCGTTTATGGGAATAAACGTTTTATATAACTTCTTAGTTATGTAGGTTAGCGTAGTTTTTCAAACGATGTTACCTACTATGTATGCAGATGATCTTTTTGAAAATTCCACGACTATCAGAAATTCTGCCTTGTTAAGCTTTAAGTAGTGAATTGCATAAGGCGTTTACTTGAACAATATCTTTTTTAGTACATTTTTTAAATTGTTTGCGAAATTCCCAACTTAACAAGTGTTTGTTTTGTTGGTCAAGAAGGACATCAGTGGTTTGTTAATTAATGTCCATTCTCTAAAACATCATTAAGCTCTGCTGATGTCGTAAAACTAAAGTATGTTAATCTTAATATAGGAATGCTGTACTATGTATATGCCTTAATAAATACATATTATCACAACATGACATATTTACATTCAAAAAGGTAAAATACATACTTGCTCACCGATACGTGCTACCGATATATATTAAGATATGGACCCAAGACACAGACACTACTTGTCACTGAGGCGTTTATAGATCAACTGAAACTGAAAATTCCTTCAACAGTTATTTTATGGGTACCGTGTTGTACAAGTGTTATTTTTTTTTTTTTTAAATGTACCATATTCTTATAAAAGATATTTGCCTACTAAAATATCCCCAAACCAAACCCTCATTTCTAGTTAATGTTTTATCTCATGCCGTTCGAACGAATTTAAAAAAATATGAAATTTTCTACAATAAAAATCACGTTTCACGAGTACAAATATAAGAAAATAACGCTGGTTATTTGTACTAAAAAAGATTTCACAATGACGATGGCATGTGTCATGCGAAAAATAATAAATAAATTGTAAACTGCCGCTCCTTCACAAATCCACCTGTGTGAAATCAACCGTTTATCTCCCAAATAAATCGCATTGAAAATTGCAAAATTCAACAAGTGAAGACCAGATATAATGTATTCCACGCCTAAATTTACCATCGGCATAATTGCCGTGGCGTATCTATTAAAATCTCAATGAGCCGCGCCCACTTGCCAGCCTCAAATCGGTCCTTTGAACCGAACATTCTCGGATATTCTGAGAAAATGCAACTATTCATAGAACAAACATTTCGTATGTAATAGACTAGAAAAAAAAACGATCATGTGCATGAAACACGGTATTTATCGGGTCCAAGGTCCAATTTGCCGGTCCCATTAGCGTATTTATTGTTCCGATATGTTTATTTGATCGAACTTGGACGTGTAACGGCAATCAAATCGCAGCTCTGATTCCGAATCGTATTTACAGAGTTAACAAATCACCTGCATTAAAGAATGCGATGCGAAACCGTTATGGTATTAAGTAATAATTTCATGTTATTGTGCGTATATGTTGGTCCTTCGAACCGGAGAAGTTTAAAGGAGTTTTTAGTGAACACGGTCCTTCGAGTCGTGATTTGTAAACCCTATATCTCGATAACTAATGTTTTTTTTATCAACATTGACTTTTGAGTTATTTAATTTTAACATTATAAAAACAACAATGCATTTAACCAAAGCAAGTATACAAATGAATTCTATTAAATTCTACATAATTTTTCTCTAAACTGCACATTACAAAAATAAGTGTAGCAACCAAAATAAGTATACACATCTCGTGAGAGTATTAGTGAAAAAACTATATAATTAGTTTGTGGCAGCATAATCAATTCTTGACTTGTCCAAATCCCTATATTTTTTCCCTGAATAATAGAGCCATATCATTTGCAAAATTATTTATTCAGATATAGCAAGCTTAAGTAGTAAGTTATTATAGATAAGGAAAATAATTGGACCTAATACTGTTCCTTATAATGGTCTAATTTTCAATAACTCTGGGTCCCTGAGTATACTATTTATTTTTAGATACTGGTCTCTATTTTTGGCCATACCTTTAATACCATAGTGTTTCAGGGTATCTAAGAGGAAGTCATGAGGCATACTAAGGATGGAAATACTCACACACTTCTTTTAGGTATATCTCAAGAATGATCACCACCAAAACTTGAGAAAAAGCTATTTTCTACTAGAAATATATACACAACTTTATTGTAGGATCATTTTTGTTTTAGATATCCAGGTTTAAAGAAGCTTTAGGGCTTTAAGAGCTGCTTATAGTGCCCGAAAAGTAAATTTTAATTTCTTATAGGCACTTGAGCACACTTTAATTTTTTTTTTAACTTATTCGGGTCCTAAATTATAATAATGACCTTAAAGTGAAACCGGTATCTCAGTGTAGGATTGCAGGGTATAAGGTAATCTGGAAAGAAAATATTAAAAAGACTTTCTTACTTAACGGTCTTTCGAGCCGGAAAAAGTAATAAAGTTTGTAACATGTAGGGCACTAATGTAAATCAAAGGAGTGCCACCTGACACCGAAATATCGCGTTACCAAACTCGGTAAGCGGAGACGTAAAAACGGCAACAATGAGACGCCATCGATCGCGAGACGTGAATACAAAAGGACATCGTCAGGTTGAAATACAAGAAGGAATAAACAAAGATAACAAAAAAAAAACGAATTTCGAGCTATAGATCAAAATCCGGTTGTGGAAGTCGCTGTGTTCGACACGCTTCTCTTCGACGAACGAAGTGTGGACCGTGGAGGAAATGAGACAAAAGAGGTGCGATAAGTCGGGACCGTTTAGATCTAGGATGTATAAGTGAATGAGTCATTTGAATGCCTTGAAGCAAGCCAGTTTTTAAACGCTTTTCTTTTTTGACAATGCTGTATAGTAATTGCGAGGCTTTTGCCCTAGATTATTTTTTTTTATGGTAAATACTTATTAATTAGTTTGGCCTATGGTTCATACCACTTATTAAAAAAATTCGAACTTTTCTTCAAAAATCCCACTTCTGAACAGCATAAATTTTGTTATAAGACTACAAGAGTTTTGTCTTTAGTTACTTTTCTCTGTTTTCTTAGCTCAATCGTTTCGCTCTTTCTCTTTTCCTCTTCTAAATTTGGGGTTGAATTTAGTACACACGTACCTTGACATTTTCTTGGCACTTGACACTTTCTTTTCCCTGGTACAAAATGACCTACTGAGCTACGCAAATTGAGCTAAGCCTATCTCCGTAAGCAAGTGAATCGTTGATATGTGTGTCAGACTCAGATTGACTTGGAATAGCAATGAAATCAAAATAGGTATTTTTATTGCTGATTTCTTCGTTAATCAAAGAATCAATTTGAAATAAAATTATGAAAGTTCTGAGATCAAACTATAAAATGAAAAGTCAAAAATGACTACAAATGTAGTTAGCGATCCTAGGAAAATGGTAAAAAGACTTAAATCGTAATCGTAAGAAAATGTAAAGACTTGTACAAAAATTTGTACAGTTCTTAAGTTCAGAACCAACAAAACTAGACAGAAATAATGAAAAATGTAAGAGGTAGTTCCAGAAACAAATATAAAAAAATTGGAGGCACCACATCCAAAGAAAAAAAGAGTTCAAACGCAATCGAATCATAAGCGAAATTATTAAAACAGGAGCATGTAAGATTATTACTTAATAAATGTTTAACAGAAAAAAAACCCAAGTAAGTGACAAAATAAGTAGTAAGTTACACAAGAAAGACAAAAACGACATAGATAATTATCGACCTAAAAGTTTATTATTACACTTATATAAACGACTTACAAATAATAACCAAAAGGTTGACGAACATGCTGGACTCATTTGAATAAGCGGGACTTCGTAAGAGTCTAGCCTTATCGACCATCTACTACTGTTATTGAAAAAGTCAGAAAGTTTAATATACCACTCTATTTGGCCTTTACCGACTAACAGAAGGCTGTTGACTCTGTAAAATCTTTATATAACCTAACGATAGACTCTACTTACGTCTTTACAAAACTCGTTTGCATTTTTGTTAAGGATCAAAGAATCAAGTAAAGAAGAACCATAGAGTCTGAAAAACAAAGTTTTACATTATCAAGATAAATAAGAAAGAGCAGAGGTCCTAGATGGGATCCTTGCGGTACCCCAGAGGTAACTTTTATATTTATAGATTCAACCTCATTTACCAATACAGAAAAAGTACGACCTCTTAAATAGGATTCGCACCAGTCCAGAAAAATGCCATCCACACCGACTCTTTTTAATTTATATTTCATTATGGTATGTTCAATTTTGTCGAAAGCTTTACTAAAATCGGTGTAGATAGCATCCACCTGAACTCTGCTATCCATGTTTTCTCTAATGTATATTTAAGAAGGTTAGATTCAATAGATTTATTTGGTAGAAATCCATGTTGCTCGGTAATTAGTAAACGTTTGACAACATTAAAAATATATTTATAAATTATTTTTTCAAAAACCTTGGCAAAAATACAAAGCTTACTTATTGGTCGGTAATTGTTAATTACGTTTTTTTCATTGTTTTTAAATATTGGAATGATATATGAACGTTTCCATTTATCCGGAAAAATACCGCACAATTAAGGTCAGTGGAGGGGCGAGACCCATTGCACAACTCTCAACAAAAAAGGATGGAAAATTAACTGGGCCTGCGCCCTTTTTGGGATCAAGTGTTTTTAATGCTTCGAGATTCAAAAAGATAAATAGAATGTAAAAAATTATTATTAGTATTTAAAGCATCGCTATTATCTTATACCAAAGAGCTGGGTCTAACAAAAACACTCTCAAAAAACTCCGCAAACATGTTAGAAATATCTTGATTGTTCGAGGACTCCCTATCCATATATTTCATTTTAGCTGGGATACCTGAGCCTTTTTTATTTGTAGAAACCATTTTCCAGAATTTTTTACTATCATGCGGAATATCACTTTAAAGGATTGTACCTAATTCCTTAAATCTTGTTCTATAAGAGCCTAAAAGTATTGTAGTCAGAAATATTATTGTAAATTTTCCATTTTTTGTGGAATTTATTTTTTTCTTTTACAACCTTTATTGTGGCCTGTGTAAAGTAAACCGGAAAACGTGCATTTTTCCGCACGATTTGTACCTTCTCTTCAACAATTTCATTTAAAATATTATAAAAAGTGTTTAAATTATGATTTAAGGAATTATTAAAAATATTTGACCAAGGTTTGTTTTTTCATACATTATTTATCTCCACATAATCTGCCTGGTTAAAATTAAACTAAGAAAGTGATTTATGTTTTAAAATTTTTATATTGTTAACCTAAAAGTTAAATTCAATGGCTGGATGCTTAGGGTCCTCCACAATCAAGGGGCTATCACAATGCAACAAATTTGAAACACGTTCTTCATTACATATTAGATCTAATGTATTATTACAATCATTTTTTAGGGAATTAAATTGTATTAGACCTGCAAATGAAAGATTTTCGATGATATCGAAGTATTCCTTAGATACTTGAAAAGGGGTTAAAAATAAATTATTGTTTTTCTTTTCCCATCGCACAGTTGAACAGCAAACCAAAATTACATTATTTTTATTTATTCGTTGATTTAATGATTCTAATTTAGTTGAAAAATCTGAATAAGCATTAATGTCCTTAGGAGGGAGGTAAACACAACAAACAAATACGCAAACATTTCCCACACTAAAATTAATCCACACATCCTCAGCTTCACTGAAAAAATGGCACACGGCGACATTCTTTTTTAAAAAAGCATTAGATTCGCGATCTCGGCGGAAAACAACATATTTATCTAGATTTATAAATTCGAAATCGGACATATTTCCGCTAAGCCAAGTCTCATTTATACAAATTATATCGTAGTTTGATGATTCGATGCTAATCTTAAGATTTAACAATTTAGTCCTAAGACCTCGGGTATTTCATAGGGACAGTATTGCTATCTCCTATACTATAAAAGATACGAGGACGGTTAAATTAGAAAAAAGTTGCGGTATTTTATTCTGATTAAAAAAGTGTATTTAGATTTTTTATGCGACGTTTTGTTTTTTAGTTATCATCGTCAACTTTTTTTTTTAAATACGGACCTGAATTTTTTATTTTATATTTAAAAAAAGAATTTTGATTTTCCTTTTCAACAATGTATAACATAAATGTCTGTCTCGACGTTTCGGTATAAAAATAGCAGTTTTCAAGCTTTTTTCTTTAATACGGACCTGATTGGTATTTACAAAATTAAAATACCTTTTGAATGCATATTTACCTATTTATCTTCAATATCACACATAAAATTTTAAAACTACAGTGCCCTTTTTTTTGTGGGTAAGAAAAAGAAATTCGAAAATTTGGTATGGTTCTTTTAATTTACGAGTACTTGCTTTAGATTTAGAAGGGGAACAATAAATATGTAAATAAAATAGAATTTTACACTTTTAATAAGAAATATTTTATTTACTTTACAAACAAATGACAAACGTGTATTAACCAAAAAAATAACAAAACAATACGATTTAACTAAAGAAACAACATTTTCTTTACATACATTAGGCAAGAAAAGTTGCTGTTTTTCTTGCTTATAAAGCAGTTTTTTAGTTTTGAGAAGAAATTAAGCAGTTTTTTACAAATAACATTTACACTATTTACAAAAAATTTTCGAAGTGACCCCCATTATGTTCAATGCATTTTACGGTCCTTAATTCTAAATTCTCTATTGAGCGGGTTAAGTATTCGGGATTTAAATCTCTAAATGCAGCAGTGACCCGATGTGTTAACACCTCCATATTATTTATTTCACTGTTATTGACTTTATTTTTTTTAAATCCCCATAAGAAGTAATCCAGGGGTTTAAGGCATGGGGAACGAGGAGGCCACCTTACAGAACCGTTTATTCCTACCCAGCAATTAGAGAAATTGTGTCGAGAAAATCTCGGGCAACAGCGGAATTGTGAGCGGCACAGCCATCCTGCATAAACCACCGAATACTTCTTAATGTTTCCAATGGAATTTCACCCATGACTTCCGTCAATAGGTTAACGTACCTTTCACCATTTAAATTTCCATCAATAATTTTGGGACCTATTAGCCTATTACCGATGATTCCGCATCACATATTAAGACTAAATCGATTTTGAGGCTTAGTTTCTTCTACTAAATGTGGGTTGTTTTGCGCATAGAAATGCTTATTTTTTCGGTTAAACATGCCACTATTAGTGAATGTAGTTTCGTCGGTCCATAAAATAGTCGTAGAGAACATCGGGTCTGCATTTAACATCTCTTGATACCAACGGCAGAAAACAAGTCTGCGTTCTGAATCACCTGGATGCAGTTTCTGAACCGGTTGGAACTTGTAGTCATGATACCAATGTTTCTTTAAAATTTTTCCGACCACTGAAGGATTTATCCCACATTTAGAACCTATAATTCTTAATGAAGACTCCGGATAAAGATGAATTTGTGCTAACACATTAACATCGTTGTGTGTATTCTTGGCACGGTATTTTTCGCGTTTTTTTTGCTATAAACAATAATAATTAGTCTTGAAAGAAAAAAAGAGGACATTAAAAAAGACTAAAACCTTAAAAAGCCACTAACGTTGGCAAAACAGTAAATAAACATACATTTAAGGTTAGGATGACTATACAGTTATTTAGAACCAAAAAAATAAAAAATTGTAAAATATCACACCTATTGGGAATCGAACCCGCGACAACAAGCTTACAAGACACAGACTATAACCTATGGGCTACTGGAACACTGAGGAGAAGTTCAAAACATTTGTTGTTAAGCCAAGGCATTCTAACACAATATTAAACTTATTTCAGTTGGAAGAGATTATGTAAATATAAAATGGATTAAATAAGATTATTAAAAATAAGGTTGGGTTCAAAATTAAATACGTCGTTAACACAGACAAGAACAGGACTCTTCTTGGCTTTAGTAATTTCCATCCTCTCCAGAAGGTCAAGCTTTTTCCCTTTAGGACATTCATGAAGTATTTCAGCTCCGACCTCTGGAGAAAAGTGATGTGTGGAAGCTAACAGGTGATTCGCAAACGCTGACTTTGTATCACGGACGTCTGTATTTTTAAATTTCTCAAACAACGCTACACGTTCTTTAACGCGTGTAGAAATTTTTCTTCTAGATTGGCCAATATATACAGCGTCACAATCCCCACATTTCAAAGAGTAAACCCCTGATTTCGAAAAGACATTTGCCTTGTCTATCACGCTCACTAACTGTTTTTTAAATTATTTGCGGTTTTGAAAGCGATTTTGATATTAGAGGTCTTAAAAAATTTAGCTAAATTTAATGAAATTGAGCCGAAAAAGGACAAAGATCTAAAGGACTTTTTGTCCTCTTTCGCATGAAGAAGATTGTAAGTCAACCTATATTTATTTAAGAGCTTAAAGTATAATTTGTTAATTAAGTAAAGTGGGAATCCATTATTAAAAGCAATATGTTTTATAATATTAAGCTCTTCAGCAAACGCTTCCTTTGACAGGGCGATGTTAAAAAGTTTGTAAAAGAAAGAATTGAAGGAGGCAAATTTGTATGAATAGGAAGAAATAGACGCATATTGAATGACATTATCAGTAGTTGTGGGTTTACGATATATTTCAAATATTAGTTTATTATTGAGTCTTTCTATAAGGAGGTCTAGGAATGGCAGTTTACCATTTTGTTCTTCCTCAATGGTAAAAGAAATCTTTGGGTGCAAAGAATTTACAAAACGAAGAAAATTTGTCAAATCTTCTTTCTGGCCATTCCAGACAATGAAATTATCGTCAACGTACCTCTTATATTCAATGAGAAACTCCCCAAACCTACCCTTAACAATCCTTTCTTCTAGGTTGCTCATAAAAATTTCACTTAACAGTGGGGAAAGGCATGAACCCATAGCCAATCCAGAGACTTGTTTGAAAATTTTATTATTGAATTGAAAGAAATTTTGATTCACAACAAGGCTGAGCAAGTCCAAGAGGTTATCAACTATAACTCGACTAAGGGAAGATTTTAATAATAGAGTTCTTACCCATCATCCTCCCTTCCTGCATCATCAACCTTTCGATAACATGTTATAAAAACATCGTACATGTCCTTTTTTTCACTATCACTATACCGTACCATTTTACAACTTGTATTTATTTTGTTAATATTAAACTAGGAAATTGCTAAGGAAACAACCAAAGCTTTTAAACTAATTTAAGAAACTAACTTACGGCAAAACGTTAAAATATCAAAGTAATATTTTAATAATTTTGTTGTAATTAATAATAATAATTTTTTGTTTTCATGGCCTACCTAAATAAGTCACAGCCGTAATAAATCTGACATTGTTATAAAGTTTGAACCATTCGGCAAGCTAGGTTCCATTTTCATTAAAGTGGCTCTCCGTGCAGCTTTGAAAATAGATTTTCGTTATCGAATATTAATATCGAACAAATCACATATCGTAATTTTTTTCCTAACCACATAAAAAAATATCGGCCGCGATTGATGTTAGTGAATAATATTAGCAGCTAACCGAACTCAACCCAAATCTGCCGTATTTTAATTTCGTAAATACTAATCAGGTCCGTATTTAAATCTAAAAAACGAAACGTCGCATAAAAAATCTAAATACACTTTGTTAATCAGAATAAAATTCCGCAACTTTTTTCTAATTTAACCGCCCTCGTATCTTTTATAGTATAGGAGATAGCAATACTGTCCCTATGAAAAAGGAGACACCCTGTATAAACGAATAATATTAATTGATATTGACCATATACGATTAATAAATATACCAATGATTTTAATTTAAAAACTGTATTTTTGAACCTAGATAATGGAAAGTTGTCTAAAACAAAAAAAAATTAAATAAAATAGGGTTTTTTCACGCTTTACTCGAAAACCTTAAGGTTATGTAAGAAAAGTATTGAGACAACTTTTTCATCATCTAGTAGTATTAAATAGTATTAATAGCTGGTGTCAGAATAACAGACTTTTTCTTAATGTATCAAAATGTTTTCTTGTTATCTATTGTAGAAATAAAACTTCTATACAATATGATTACCATATACAGAATCTTCCTTTAACAAGATGCCATGAAATCAAGGATTTGGGTGTAACGTTTGATGAAAATTTTGACTTTAAAAGCCACATTCAGAATATTGTACTATCATCATCCAAGTCTTTGGGGTTTATTATTAGAAATTGTCGTCATTTTAACGATACCAGCGTGGTACTATTATTATATCAATATTTTGTACGCTCAAAACTCGAGTATGCGTCACTTATATGGCATCCAATATATGGAACTGAAATCAAAAACGTTACGAATATATACAACGCAGGTTTATAAAGTATTTGCACTATAGGGAAGATGGCGTTTATCCAGCCAGAGGCACTTGCCAAAATGTCATGCTTGGACGGTTCAATATGAAAACCTTACTCGATCGTCGTGTGACAACGGCTATAACTTTCTTATATAAGCTAGTAAATAACCAAATAGACTGCATTTCACTCCTAAATCAGATTCGGTACATTGTCCCAAGGATAAACTCCAGAAATTCTCGCACTTTTTATTGCAACAGAGCATTAAATAATATTTTCCAGAGAGCTCCGATTTTTTACATATGTAATTTGTTTAATACGCTTTGTAACTACAACATAGATCTATTTGTTGATACGCTATCTTCTGTGCTGAGACTACTCAATCAATAACCTAGTATTACAACCTGTAAGTACCTGTCTAATGCTGTTTGTTATTTAGAAGTGTGGCATAAAGGTTTGTTGAGTTCTTTTTTTTTATTTTTCTTTTCTTTTTGTTTATTCTTTAAATTAGTTTTAACTGTTTTACTTTAATACTTTGTTTTTTTGCATTTAATTTTTATTCTGTTATTATTGTTTTGATTTGTATTTTTTTTCTGCACTTCCTGTAAGTGGGTGACCGTTGGAAATAAAAACTTATTTATTTATCATCTTTAATTTTCTAAAAAAGTATTTTTTGTCACGCAATGATTTTCTGCAAAAAAAAAACGTTTTTCGTGAACCTTACCCTTACCCTCCCACCCACCCCACGTAACTTACCAGTAAGAAATTATTTTCAAAAATCATGGTTTTCCAAAATAATAACAGCTGGTTTAATCGTTAATATCTAATCTAATAACACCGTTTGTTTATTTAAATTTGATATAATTATATAAATGTGTATTTATAAATATTTAATACAAAATCAATGGTATTAGATTCGATATTATGGACGAAAAACAGTAATTTTTTAAAAGAATTTCTTACTGGACAATGGACTGTAAGGGTTCTGTTAATAAAAAACAATATTTTTGTAGAAAATATATATTCAATATTTAATTTAATAACACTGTTAATTTAAATTTGATATATATTATAAATATTATATACATTTATAAATATTTAGTATAAGAACAGCGTTATTAAATTGGATAATATGGACGAATCACCACGATTTTTCAAAAGATTTTTATCAAATATTTGAGGTGTAGTAATTGAGTTTAAACCCTAGATATGTGAATCTCGTGTCAGTTTTTCTCTTTTCCTTTTTTCTCCTTTGCGTAAACAGAATCGTATATAATACACGTATTATATTCTTCAGTTTTATAAATAAACCTTGACCATGTACGGTTGATAAATATACCAAAACAAAAATGTACTAAAAAATGGTTTAAAAAATGTATATTTAACGATAACAATATATGATGTGTTGTTTGGAATCCTCAATCCAATTCTTATATGGAAATTCTTTAAATCCTAGTTCAAATTTTTGTTTATCCTTATTCAAAGTCGCTCTGAAAGACCCTAGAAGCGTAAAAAGATTTAAGTAGTCTTAAATGTTTAAATAATTATTATTTTTAGTCAGTGGCTTAGTTTACAAATAGTGCTTTTGACCAATTGTTTTACATTATGCACTATAATATCATAGCGTTAATATTTGGAACATAATTTCAGCCACATTAAAAAGAGAAGAGTCGTTATTGAACTTTGAATGAACTGAGAAATAGAAAAATACTTCAGCAAAGCCAAAACACCAAAAAAAAATTAATTTTCACTAAAATAGTAACGTAGTTCCAATAAAATAAGTAAATAAGGAGAATCAGTGTTAAATTGCTGCAGTTTTAAATATAGGAAGAAATAGAAGGTGGTAAAGTAAAGTATAATAAAGCGATGAATATATAGTTGTAGATCCTCTCTTCTATTTGTTTTTTTATTATGAAAGGATATAACAAATCACTACCTTAAGTGCAAATCATTATTAAACCTTGTAAACTGTTTATAGTACATAATATATTATAATTCCTAATTAATATAAACTTGACATTTGGCCAAATTCTACCAAAACGTACAAGGTAACCTGACCACTAAATCGATACCAAATTAGTCATTTCCAATTACCACGAAATCTAGACCGTCTTGACCGAGATTTTTTAAAAAGTGATTTATTAGCTCGAACTAGTTAACTTCATTAACCGTAATAATTTGGTAAATTATAGTCACTTTTTAATTACCATTGATTAATTCAATCAGACACGGTCCTTACTACCAGACCCGTAAGTTCATTAACACTGAGATACAGAATAATCGTACTGTTACATCACATCGCCGGTTCCTCCATCCCCCTTATATATCATTTAATTATTATAAATCATAATTATCGTTAAATTATAGGCCCGAGGGCGAATTCCGCGAAAGATTAGCGCCCGGATCGTAGCTCGCCAATCTAAAACAACTATATTCCGAAACCCTGTACAGTTATCCGTGTGTATTTACCGATCCTATCTCTATCTTTCGGTATATTCCTTTCGCGCGAAATGCACGGGTACGGCACCATAACTCCGGAAAAATTATACCTTCCGACATGATTTACGGCGTTTAGTGTATCATATTTACAACGGCATATCGAATGATAAAACGCAACCAAGGGAATATAATATAGAGAAAATGGCAGGATTTATGCATTTTTTTAACAAAAGAATCAAAGCTACTCTGCTACTATATATAAAGCTGAAATATATACTCTAAAATGTCAAGAAATGCTAAAAAATTACTAAGGAAAATCTAAGATGAGTTTCTTAGGACTTTAGCACTTATTTACAGATTAACTCAAACTCAATCTCACATCAGTATTGTACAGAACAAAATTTTTGTTCATATACAAAATATATAAGTAAAATCTGTATTGTTGCGACGAATTCATAATAAATTACTTATTTTACTGGGTAGAGGAAAGTCGCCTAATATGGGGATAGTTCCTAATATTAGTACGAGAGCTAGCAACGTCGGGAAAACAAGAATTTAAGGTAGGCCTGTTTTTAGATATATTTTCTCTCTCACTCTCCCGGACATCATACGGGCCATCTGGCTGGCAGTAGTGGTTGCGTTCATCAATGCGCATCGTACAATGCGCATCGTACAATATTACCTGTACAGGTAAAATATCAACTTTTCAAATAATTTTAAGAAGCTTTTTTTTAATTATTTTTATTGAACTTTTAGCAACACGAATATATTATTGCCAGGCATTTTTGATGTTGTTTAAGCTCTGCCAAATGCCAATTTTGAATTAAAAAAAAAATTCTTAAAAAAGTTTTACATGACCTACATCCAACTAGTTCATTATTACATAATTTTATCGAGGAGTATACGCATGGGTGATTTTGAAATGTTCAAACATATCATTCCTAAAGTCATAAATATATCAGCCGAACTATGCGCAATGGTGTGTTAAATATTACGACAATTTGCAGAATGTTGAAGAAACACATCCAGGACTTGAAGAGAACTTCAAAGCTGGGTGTTTTGGTATTAAAAGAACGGATAAACGCAGCTAAACGTCTCAGCGGTATCCCACATTTTACTAATTCGATAGCTGTACATCAACGCTGGGCAAAAAGCCACAGCATTAGAACTGCTTTGATTTACCATGTTCTCGATGTTTGTGGATTGAGATACTTGCAAGACATAACCGCAGACTTACAACCGAACCGGATTAAAATTTTTGAAAAACAACTTGCCCATTTCATCGTTTTTTTGTAAATAAACTGTAATCCGTTCAATTCATATTTAAACAAAGATAATCTTTACAATATAGCTAGTGGAAAGCTGGTCGCTGAACAGATAGCAGAGTTCCTCCTGAACATCGAAGAAAGTGGTGAAGACTTAAGAAAGCAGTTCATTAATGGATGTGCTAAAGATGGAAGTAGATTTGACAAGCCAATAAAAATAAATAAAATATTGAACTTTTCTGAGGCTCCAAAAAAAAGAAAATTAACCCTTGGAAATAAAGTTGTGGAGTTGAGAATGTAAAGGGACTTATTTGGGAGAATGTTGGGGATATCCTTAACTCATAAAGTTGATGTTGAGAAAGTTTTAGCATTTCCACTGACACCAGTGCCAACATCAATGTGCCATGCAGATGGGAGTATTTGTTAAACTGATAAATCTCAATTAGTTAAATTGATTGAGAAGAAAATCGGTAATAATGTCGATAAGCCACCTTCGCGTTTTCATATATCTATTTTAAATGGTTTCTTCATGTTACACCTAATGAAAGAAGTACCTGTAACCTTCGATGCTCTCCCTTCCCATCAATCTGGTTTTAGGAAACATCATAGTACAGCTAGTTCACTTCTAAACGTCACCGATAATATCATGCGAGCTCTTGACAAAAAGATTTCAGCCATTATGATAACCCTTGATTTCTCGAAAGCATTTGATGTCATCGATCATGATTTGCTTGTAGTAAAACTGAAATATTATGGCTGTGGTGAGGTTGTTTTGTCCTTTTTTAAAACTTACTTATGGCGTAGAATTCAGAAAGTGAGGGTGAATAATGAATATTCTGCTTCGAAAAACATTATTTCTGGTGTCCCACAAGGGTCGATCCTAGGCCCATTATTATTTCTTATATATACTTCAGATTTACCCGGTCTAGTTGAAGATTCTCAAATACATCAGTATGCTGATGACACTCAATACATACATTATTTTGACTCTGCTAATTTTGATAACGTGACTGATACTATTAACGCTGATCTAAACGTAATAAATTAATTTTCAAAAGAGCATAACCTTGTCATTAATCCTAATAAAACAAAAATGGTTTTGTTTTCAAACCGAGGATCACATAAAAATATAATGGAAACTGTTCACATTCAATTGAATAACGAAACTATTTTGTTCTCTGATACTGTTAAGGTTCTGGGACTAACAATAGACAATTCTTTAAGGTTTAAGGAACATGTTAATACTCTTCTGCAGAGGTGTTATTTACGCATGCGTATGCTTTATACCAATAAACACATTTTAAATTTTAAAACTAGGAAAAAAGTCGTAGTGGCTCCTGTTTTATCTATTTTAAATTACTGCCTTATGGTTTATTATCCTTGCTTAGACCAAATAAATCGTTACCGCCTGCAACGCGTGCAGAATACTTACTGTAGATTTATTTTTAACCTCGAAAAGTTTGATCATGTATCAGACTCTA
This sequence comes from Anthonomus grandis grandis, assembly GCF_022605725.1. Taxonomy (NCBI): domain Eukaryota; kingdom Metazoa; phylum Arthropoda; class Insecta; order Coleoptera; family Curculionidae; genus Anthonomus; species Anthonomus grandis. The sequence goes on from NW_026088478.1 coordinate 52,444, forward strand.
TATTTCAGTTGAGGTGGTTAACGCTACCTTACCTATTCAAATTCTTCACTTCTACTTTTCTTTATCGATTATATGTTAGTCAAAGACCTAAATATCTTTTTGAAGTTAATACCAAGAAACCAGGTTCACACTCGAAATATTAGATACAATAGCTTGACCATGCCGCACCATTTCACGGCTTTATTCGAGCGATCTTTTACTTATAATGCCGTTAAGTTCTTTAATACTTATAAACCAATATTTAATACTTCGTTAAATGTGTATAGGAAATATTATAAACTTTTGTTTTTAAATCAATCCAAAATATAGTCTAGGGTTCTAGAAGATAAATACTTTATATATACTTGTTTCTTTTTTTGTTTTTTTTTCTCGTTTTCTCCATTTAAACTGTGAATGTTAGGAAGGTTAAGAGTTAAAGAGTAGCTTTAAGCTAATCTTCGCCTTATCTTCTTTGGCAATGTAGTATTAAGTAATATTGTAAGATTAATATTGATTTTTTTTTAATAAAGACATATTATTATTATTATTATTATGATACTACGATTTCAATCTAACCGTGTCGATATTGTCTTCGATCAATATTTTTCACCATCGATCAAAGATTTTGAGCGCACACGTCGGGATGAATTAATGAACCAAGTTAAAATCGGGCCTAATCAAATTCGACCACATAACTTTGTGGCTGAATTGAAAAATATAAATTTTAAAGAAGCCCTTGTCGATTTTTTTATTGATCATTGGGCTGGTGATGAAATGGCTCCCATCATTGGAAACAAAAATAATTTATGTGAATTTCAGAAAGTACCGGGTTGAAAGTAATAGAGTAATTAGAGTTATGGAAGATTCATTGTCTTGCGAAGAACATGAAGAAGCTGATTCACGAATAATATATCACAATGTAGATGCCGCAGTTGTAATATGCTGCTCAGACACCGATATTTTAATAATACTACTTGGTAACATGGATCATTTAAATGCTTCACTAACACTCTGGATAAATTTGGGTGTCGGAAATCATAAACGATTCATAAGCATCAATCACATATATGAAATTCTAGGAAATTCTTTATCAAAAGCTTTACGGTGCCTTCGTGCATCTCACTGGATGTGACTACACGCCAGCTTCTTTTCGAAAAGGTAAACTTCGTCCTTTTAAACTGTTTGAGCAATCAGAACAGTATCAGACAGCTGGTCAAAATATTATAACAGATAATTAAGAATTGTTGGATAAAACATTTAAGATCTTAGAAAAATTAACTTGTCATATTTACGCAGCTCGGGATTCTTGAAACGTCAATGAAGTTGCTTCCAACTGTTTTCAAACAGTTACCGGTCCAAGAAAGCAGATGATAACTTTGAGAAAAAATTTCGTAATTTTGACCCGTCAAGCCTACCACCATGTAAAGCTGAATTATATCAGCATTTACATCGAGTTCGTTATGTAACACAGTTTTGGAGAAATGCATTAGTTGCCGACATTATTATTAAAGGTAACAATTTAAAATTAAATACTAATAAAATTCTTTGCCGAGAAATCATATTCGACTATATTTTTAGACCAAGCAAAATAATATCACATCACTGTTCACATTTTGATCGGCCTGGCTGAAGGTTAACAACCGAATTACTACTTGGCAAATTAATTTTGGGTTTGTAGTTATATAAATAATGTCATATAAAAATTTTAGCCATACTAAAATATTTCCAAAAAAAATTTTTTTTAATTCAAAATTGGCATTTGGCAGAATTTAAACAACATCAAAGATGCCTGGCAATAATATATTCGTGTTGCTAAAAGTTCAATAAAAATAATTAAAAAAAAGCTTCTTAAAATTATTTGAAAAATTGATATTTTACCTGTACAGGTACGATGCGCATTAATGAACGCAACTACTACTGCCTGCAGACTTGAGTCGCCATTGTACTGAATGGATGCAAAAATTTTGTACTACTACAAAAACTCAGTGGATAGTGAGGAATTCGTGGCCTAACTTGAAGAAGTTAATTTACCGGAAGTTTTATGTTTGCCACCATAGTAATTTCAATAAGGTACTGGAAACTGTTTTTAGTTTTATGTTTTTTATTTAGTTGTATAAGTATTTTTGTAGTTAGTTATCCAATAAATAAATAATAAGATTGTCCTTGTATCTAAACAAACACTTAAATAAGTTTCGTCTTTTTATCATAATTATTAATAGTTAATACATCTATTAAATATGTTTTTATTTCAAAATAATATTCTAATCTTGAGCAGCCCAATTCTAATTCCTGACTATATTATAAATGCGAAAGTAACTTTGTCGTTCTGTCTTACTCTCTGTTAAGTTTTTACGCCTTAGCCGTCGATTTTGATGACATAGACTACTTTTTCATTTACGGAATTTTGTATATATATATTAAAAAAATTATTGCTAGTTTTTCGTGTTGTTCAACTTCGGTTTGTTTTTTTAAGTATTTAAACAGTACGGTAAAATGAAATCGATTTTTACATTTATGTATATTTTAACATATGGGTCAGGAATTTTTTAAAACAGCCTTGAAAAAGACTAAAAACATACGAAACGTCGGCGAATTTTTAATAAAACTGGCCTTTTATTTTGTCCGATACCCTCTGACTACTCTATTAATTTTTTAAATATAATTAAAAAATTCCATAACCGTCCAGCTTCCATCCAAAAAAAATGGTCACGTTCAGTGCAATTATAATTTTAAATAGACAATAATATTCCGGCTTTTGAGGCAGACTGTTGCGCTCACGGCGGCAATTTTGGCGTTTTTGGAAATTTTTGTCAAGTTAGAGTGTTATGGATAACGAAATTCCGGGTCGAAAAAATTACGTAGTGATTGGGAAAGAAGGACACCTCTAAGGTATGATGAACTGATGCAGTACGCTAACGATTCAGAAAGTGAGGAAGAACCATTCATGGATTGTGGCAGTGAATATGAGCCTTCCAGTAGTGACGAAAGTTCAGGTCCGGACGAGGAAAATTTTCAACTGCCTGCCTCTCCTGCTCTAGTACAAAGCGACGATAATTTGCCGACTATTGGTTGGACTGACACACTTTGCTTGAAAAAAAATCCATTCTGAGGTAATTCTGGCCTACAAGTAGATGTATTAGACGACTCTGTTTATGGATTTTTTAATTTATTATTTACGGACGAACTTTTGCTACATATCGTAGACGAAACGAATCGATATGCGGAAGTGAGAAAAGTAGTGAAAAATCCCGAATTATGACTTGAAAACCACTTACGGTTTGCGAACTCAACATTTTCTTTGCTTTGCTGCTTCATATGGGTCGCATCCAAATAAAGAGAACCCAGGACTATTGGAAGACAGATCAGCTTTACAACTTTTTTACACAATATATGAGCCGAAATAGATTTTTGATCATAATGCGTTGTTTGTATTTTTCAAATAATCCCAATAGAGGAGAAGCTGAATTTGGGGATCGTTTGCATAAAATAAGATATATTCAAGATTTTCTAAATAATAAAATGGATAAAATTTATTATCCTGGTAAAAATGTATCCCTGGACGAGTCAATGGTGTCATGGCGAGAACAATTGCGGTTTCGCCAGTATATTAAAAACAAGAGACACAAGTATGGAATGAAATTATATATCCTGAGTGAACCCAACGGGCTAGTTTTAAAAGTTAGAGTATATACACTGGTGCAGAAGATATGTGAGGGAAAGGACTTGCTACAAATATTGTATTGGCATTGATGCAAAACTATTTAGACAAGGGGCATAGTGTGTTTCTTGACAATTTTTACAATAGTTATACTCTTGCCAAAGAACTATTACAATGCAAGACTTTTGTCACTGGAACATTAAAAAAAAAAAAAAAAACTCCCAAAGATGTAGTTGAGGCAAAGCTCAAGAAGGGGGAAGTAATAACAAAATGTTCTGAAAATATAGTGATTGGAAAGTGGCTAGATAAAAGAGAAGTTTTGTTTATTTCAACGGAGTTTGGCGGTAATTTGGAATATGTCGAAAATAGAAGAGGTGAAAGAAAACTAAGACCTAAGGCAATAATAGAATATAATAAAAATATGTCGGGAATAGACCGTCAAGACCAAATGCTGTCTTATTATTGTTCCGAAAGAAAAACTCTAAAATGGTATATAAGTTGTTTGTCCAATTTTTGTCAATTGCCACATTCAATAATTTTCTATTGTATAATAGATATTCTTCTAAAGGAAAACTCGATTATTATGATTTTCGACACACTCTTGTAAAACAACTTCTTTCTGAAGCAAACGAAACTAATAAACAGGTTGAAGCCAATAAACACCTAAAAGCAATGTTGCCAGTGAACATCTTCCTTTGAAATTCCAGAAAGATGGAAACGGAAAGCAAATTAGAAAAAGATGCAGAATGTGTTACGTTCACAAAATTATAAAAGATACGGTATTTTACTGTCCAACCTGCCCAGATACCCCTGGACTTTGCTTAGGAGACTGTATTAAAAATTTTCACAATCGAAAATAAATTTTAAAAAAATAAGTATTTGGTGTTTTTTATATTAGTTATTATTTTTTACCATTTCTGTCATTTGTTTTATATTGGTAAGTGCTTATATTTCAATCTTATAATAAAAAAAAATCAAAAAATAAAAAGATTTTTTTAAGGAACCATGACGTACGTGTGGCGTCATCGGCTATTCAGAGGTAAATTTTTTGCGCCAAGCCGATGACGCAACCCCTGCGTCATGGGATCATGTCACTGTCAATGTCACAAATCTGTCTAAGTGACAGGTAAAATTATACAAAATCATTTTAAAATGGCTTTCTTGAACGTTTAAAAAAAAAATAAATTCTTCGGTTTTTTAGAGTGTTAAAAAAAAATTTGGCAGCGAACGTTTTAAGTATACCCACCTACGAACTCTCACTAGCGTTAGCTTAAGCTAGACTAGCGTTATAGGCGTGTATGCTTTCGACGGGGATGTTCTGCGTGAGTATATTTTCGCCTAGCCAATGGAAGGCGTCTAGCGTTGTAGTTAAGTATATTTTGGATATACGCGTCCGGGAGAGTGAGGGAGAAAGTATATCTAAAAACTGGCCTACCTGAAATTCTCTCTCGAAAACGTTGCCAGCTCTTAGACTATATGGGGTAGTTCAATTTTGAGCTAGAATTAGTTGCGACATCTGTTACGTATCTGCATTACGTAGCAACCACGAAGATGCGCCAGAAGCGCTTAATTCCTTCTTGAAGCAAAGACGTAGCTTGTTTTGACGTTTAAGGTTAAAATAAGTTTTTTTGAAAAATAAAGTTTTTTTGCCGGTTGTAGATTTGGATATTTTAATCTAATTTGCTCCTAATATGGGGTACTTATCAATTCCTAATTTGGGGTACCCCATATTAGGAGATAATTATTTACTTTTTGATTAATACCAAATATTCTATTTTAGATGCCTAAAAAAAGGAAAGTTTGGGACAAGCAGCAAATAATTTCAGCAATTTTAGCTGTCAGACAAGGTGACATGCGTTACAAAAAGAGTGCGAGAACCCACGATATGCCCCAAACAACCTTGGAAAGGTACGTAAAAATGGAAGGCAATCCTGAAGATATTGTAAATTCTTCTCTGGGACGCAAAATTGTCTTTTCACAAGAAATGTAATCGCTGCTCCCAAAGCACTGCTTAGAAATGGAAAGAAATTTTTTTGGTATTACACAAAAAGATGTGTGCAGATTGGCATATAGCTTATGCAAAGCTAATAATATAAAAAATCCATATAGCGTAGCCAAAGAATCTGCCGGGAAGAAATGGTTTGCCAGCTTTCTGTCAAGGCACAAAGAATTATCATTACGAACTCCTCAAGGAATATCATATGCACGAATTAAATCCTTCACTAGAGAAAATGTTGCAGAATTTTTTGATTTGTATGAGCCACTTCTTGAAAAAATAAATCATAATCCAGCCAGAATTTTTAATTGCGATAAAACTGGCCTCACCATAGTGCAACACAAGCACGTTAAAGTCAAGTCGTGGGAAAAAAAGGAAAAAAACAAATCGGTGCTATTACCTTTGCTGAGCGTAGGTCTTTGTTAACCACAGTTATAGTCTGGCAAGTGGATCTGAAACAGCGGCAGGAATGTGGGCCAAAATATTCGACGTTGACACGTTTAACCTCAAAACGTAATTGTGCGGGACTTACTTTCTAATAATATGCAACATAAGACTTTTTACAATCACAAGATATAGAGGGTAAAATGTTAAGAATTATAATCTAAATAGTTATTCCATTTTGGCTTTAATACGCAATTGTTTTACCATTAAATATGGTACAATTAAATGTTTGTCCAAAAAATGGATCATGTTTAGTAAATCTGGCAACATTACGTTCCACCTCTACATTGTTACTTCTACTCCTCTACTTCTTGTATGATAGGCATCGGTATAAAGTTTTCTTGGGTGGAAAACAAGCCAAGCCTCATGATTTTCTTCCAATTTAAAGTTTTTAAGTAATTTTATAGGTTTTTGTAGTTTTTTTGAGTTTTGGGTTGATACATTTTTTTACAAACGTGCCAACATCGAATCATCGTGCAACAACATAGAGCAGGAGACAGGTAAATTTCAATTATGACATACCGAAGTGTTTTCTAATAATGTTTAGGTGTATCTTGGATGTATTATCATTTTCCAGGATATTATTATAGATTTAATCCTATTTTGGACATATCTATGTCACTGTTCTCAATTTAACTTTTTTTTTACAATTCAGTTTTAATTCTTGAACCTTCACTGGGAAAATATGAAGTATTTCCTTTTCCTTGTCTTCATCTAGATTTAGATATTCATACAAATATTCTTTATTCACTAGTTTATATATGAGGAATTGCCCAGACAGTCACAGAAATCATAAATTATTTTAATTGCCATTGAATCCATCCTTACAAAAATCTTGTCTGTCATGTAAGTTCGACTAAAAATGTTTGCTCCAAATACTTCTGGTTCTTAAGTAGAAATGATATTCACATGGAGTATAAATACAATACCTATTTGTTCAATTTAACGACTTAATCCACCTTAAGTTATACACATTTATGGATGGATAGCCATGGTCATTTAGTCAATTTAGAGAAAAAGTTTTGGTTGGTTTATAAATATTTAAAGTATAAAATCAAAAGCCAACTTCAAAACCACAACAACAATCTTTAAGTGTTGGTCATTCTAAAAAACAGAAAAATATAAAATGCCTTTAAAAAAACAAAAATCCTGAATATCCTCATTTAATACTCATGATCATACACCTACACAATCAGAATAATTTTGTTTTTTAACTTTTTAGCTAAGATTTTAGTATGTAATATCTTATTTTTTAAAATACCTAAATTACCTGAGACATTTTGATAGTAAATGCTATGCTATTTACAGTCCTATTTTATTTTTACTGGCCCATAATTACATTCATATTATTAGCTTAAAGTAAAATTATGGACTAATATCAAATCCTTTACAGTATTATTTAGAACCTTAATTATTGTAATCATAACTAATGTGATAATCAATACTTACTAATAATGAAAACTTATGTATTTTGGATCATTAGGATGAAATACTTTTAGATTTAATTTTAACCCGATAGAATATATAATATTGTATACACAATACACTGTCTTAATCTGTTTTCTTATGTTTCATGTTGCATACTTACTGGAGACAACCCCACTGACTTGTGACATCTTTACCCGATTGTGACTAATCAAAAGTCATATTTTGTTTTTATTTGCTTATACTAAAAAAATAAAATGGAAAAAAACATGCATATTAACTCGTACATATGTATTTGTGTTATATCTAGTCATTATTAATTAACTTATTTACAATGAAAAGCCAGATTTATTTCAAGAGATAGGTTCAGTTTTTGTCTTTATAAGATCTTATATTTTGTTTTCCATAATTTGTGGATATATATTATTTTATTGCAATTGTATAGATGGTTAAAAAATATATATGTTTAATTTTTTATTTAGGTATGTTTGTTACATATTTCTTATCATGTTTTATCCTTATGGAAACGAAAAAGAGCAGGTAATTTTTTTCTGAAACTCCAGAAATTAGGATTTTTGGTTAAAATATGCTTTATACCTGCAACAATTCTATTTTTTACATAAAAGGTGTTATTAATACCATACTTACAGTTTGCAGTATTTCATTTAGAATATATTGTAACTTTCTTATGCCCTTTTTAAAACCCTTTGTTAAATTTATTTTAATTCATCTTAAAATAAAACATTTAAAAGACAATTTAGCGTTGTTTTTTTTTTTATTTAAAATTTAGTCCCATATCTATCGGGCCAATTTATAATTCTTGGTAAGTACCTATAGCTAAATATATTAAATAAGCAATAAGCAATGTCTTTAGAACCAAATTTAAATTAAATAATATTTTAGTTGATGTGTTAATTCTTGATTAAAGTGATGAGGGATGTCTGAAATGCAATATTTTTATTTTTTCTCAACATTTAAAATTAATGATTTTAATTAAATGTGGGTATTTCTAAAATGAAAGTATATTGTTTTTTTTAAAATAAAATAAATTTCTATTTGAATATATCTCATCACTCGTCAGTTAACGCATCAACTTTGTAATGCAACTGCAAATTACTTGAAATTTAAATACCAGGCAATAGATCAAGCTTAAATTTCCCGCCACACGCCACCCAAGATGGATGCCCCCGTCTTTGTCAACAACGTCAATAAAGCTGTCAACAGAATTTCTGTCTGTTCATTAGGCAACACACATTTCTCTATATTTGTGTTCTGTGATAATAGGGGTCAGCCATTATGAACCTGAACGCTTGTGATTGGGTTCCCTCGCCGCACGTGTTTTTGTTATGAATTATTTCGACAGTTCATTGGACAGCGTCTTTGTCACCTGTTTCAAAACATTGATTACTATTGAAGGGTGGACAGTGGCGTAGGTTTTATCGTTGATTTTTGGATTCCGTTTATTTTATATGTTATTTATTATTTTGTTTTATTTGTGGCTATTAATTAAAAAAAACTGATATTAGTGTTGTGTATACCTATAAGTAGGTAGGGTAATTTTCGTGGGTTTGGAGTTTCACTGTTTTATTACTTACATAAAATACCTAATATTTAATTTTTTAGTTTGTTTTATTATTGTCTACATATATACGAATAATAACATTTATTATAATGAATAAATTCACTGAAGGTAAGGTCTTTCAAAGTCAAACGAAGGAAGTGATAGCAAACGTTTACAGTTAAGTTATAATAATTTATTCAAAAAAAATTGAAATACATTGTGCCTCTTAAAAAAGCAGTAGTTTATATTATATTTTATTGCTTTTTGTATACCAACTATGCATTCAAAATGTTGTTATTAGGATTTGCGATGAAGAAGCTGCAAATAATTCAATGAAATTGCCTCATCGCGTAAGGTTGATCGCGTTTCCCTTTATACCGGAGTCTCCATATCATCTGTGAGAAAAATTCCCAAGGAAGATGAAGAAAGGCGACAAAATCACCTTGATGAAATGTTAGCCAGTCCAGGGAAAAAACGGCCACGGAAAACTGTCGTTGAAAAAGATGAAAGTTTTCATTTTCAAATAGTTAGGCATTGTATCACCAGATTTTACCCAGAATATAAAGTGGTTCCGACAACTAGAAAGTTGTTAAGAAAATTAAAAGAAGAGGCAAATTTTTCTTATTCCAGGGAAACGCTTCGGATTTTATTAAAGTCAAAAAGGCTTTTTTTGGCGTAAGTGTCGAAATAAGAGGAAAATCTTAATGGAGAGACCCAATATTCTTTCCTGGAGATACAAATATCTTCGAGAAATACGAAAATATCGTGAAGAAGGCCGAAACATTATTTACTTGGACGAAACTTGGGTGGATAACGATTTGACGTTCCGAAAATGATTGGCAGAAATTTTGCCAGCACGTCAGAACTGTGGAGGATAAATTCTGGGAAACTGACCAAATCATAGAAGAAATCGAACCCCTTGTCATCGCAATAGGAAATAAGGACAGTGACACTAGTGGCAGTAGTAGTGAAGACGATAATGAATACGAGGCTGAAGGTAAAGAAAACGAGCTCGCTTATTTCACCAGTGAAAATAAAAACATGTTTAAATGAAGTGTGTGAAACTTAAAAAAAAAAAACATTAACATAAATAACAGTAAACGAAAAATTATGTAAGTTATTTACCTTATATTTTTCTCAAATTACCTTACTTTTTCGGAAATACCAAAAAGAGTGAAAATTTCGCATAAAAAAACATAAAAATTATGCTTATGCTGTTCGTTTTTTATAATCTATACCAGGTGGCTCATTTTAGTCGACGTTTGACTTTTATTTTGTTTTTTTTTAATGACCTTTAAAATACAGGTACTACTGCAGTGACGTGGCCCCCTGTGACCTTAGCAACTTTTGTTTAAACTTTGCTTTTAAATTCGGCTTAGCAACAGAGATATTTGCATGCGACCCTGTATACAGGGTGTTCCACAATCAACGTCACAGGCTATAACTTTTTTATTTTAAAGTATTTTTTTTTTTAAATATATTTTTAATAGCTATAGGATCACTACCCAAAATTACTTAAAAAATTTTGGGGAATGTATTTGTTGGGGGTAGTTTTTTTAAGTAATTTTGGGTAGTGGTCCTATAGCTATTAATTTTTTTTTTTAATTTTTATAGTTAAAAATAAAAAAGTTATAGCCTGTGACGTTGATTGTGGGACACCCTGTATACCAAAAAAAAGAACTTATTTCTAAAACCATAAAACATACAAATGAATAATTAATTAGGAAAATTTATTTTGATAAATTTTAAAATTATTTTCCTTAAATCGAATTTAAATAGTTTCACATAATACCACACGCCACTGTCCATTTTATGAATAAAGTCGGACATGTTGTCTCCACTACTGCATTCCCCTTACCTCAGGCCGAAGTGTTTCAGATCCGTCTGCCATACTGTATGTGTTTTAGTGCAACAGGAGTATATATACCGCCCTTTATAATTTTCCCACGAAAAAACATGAAAATGGAGCTTATGAATGGCACTTCTCCAGGATCAAAATATGCGTGCCATATATCTGGCTGGATCCAACAAGAAATATTTGTGGAATGGCTTCGCCATTTTATTAATCTGACAAAGCCTAGCTCTGATGACGGCCATTATTCCCACACAAAAAATTTGAAGGTCATAACTGTGGTGCGAGAAAATTATGTTCACATAATATGCCTTCCACCACATTCAACTCATCGGATGCAACCGTTGGACGTTGCTTTTATGTCTCCGTTTAAAACATACTACACACAGGAAATTACAAACTGGCTAAGGTTGAATCCCGGACGTGTAGTAACAGGCTATCAGATAGGAGAACTTTTTGAACCATGGACACGGCCATCAACGGCTTTAGAAAAACTGGAATGTTCCCTCCTGACAGAAACATATTTATTTGTGGTAGAAGTGCAGGATATGTCTGGTGAAGAACTAGTAGAAGAAGAAATAGTTCAGGAAGAAAATATAGAAATAGAAACAATAGAGGATGAATTAGATAACAACGAGCCAAAAGAAAAAAGCCCTGAGAGACGGATTACCCTAGAGAGATAAATTACTGCTTTGAAAAAGGTTAGTCCTGCAAATTTAATGCCTGTTCCAACTACTTCTAAAGATATTATTAAAAAAAAGAGTGCGAGAAGTGGTAAAGCTGCGGTTATAACTAGCACGCCCTACAAAGAAGAATTGGAAAGCAGCATGGAAAAAGGAAAATTACCTTCAACTTCGGGCACTAAAAAAAAAATTGGTTATTTAAAACCAAACCAACAGAAAAAAAATTGTCAGTGGCTAAACAAAAACGAACAAATGGGAAATCAGTATCCTGCTGTTTTTCTTCTTCAGACTCTGTTCCTGAACCGGAATATCAAGATTCAGATGACGAGGTAGAAAACTTTGAGGAAGATGCTATTTGTATGTTTTGCCAAAGTCCATTTTCTGAAGATGTCAGAGGCGAAGCGAGGAATAGGTGAAGTGCCAAGGCTGCTTCAAGTGGGACTTTTGCGTTACAAAATAGATTTGTTTTGTCTTTTTGGTTGCACGTAACTTTTAGGTATTTACTTTAATAAATAATACGTATTATTTTTTTAGTTTTTTTTTTAATAAATAATACTTCTATACAAAAAAAACAAACATATTTTGGTTATTTTTAGTTTCTACATATTAAATTGGGTACCCCATATTAGGAGACTTTCCTCTATTACTATCACAGATGCTCAAAAATTGAAAAGAAGAAGAAAATAGATTTATTCACGTATTTAAAAGAAATATGAACTCAAATCCGTAATGATACCTGGTGTGTAATGATGGCTGGTGGCGTCCTCTATGACTAATCTAAAATTTTCTATATAAAATGAAAAACCATATTTCAATTTTGTTAAAAATGAACAACAAATGCTAAATTTATGGCCAAAATTAAAAAAAAAATACATTAATTAATTTATCTCAATTTCAAAAGGAATCTGCTGTTAAAATATTTACCCTTATAAATGTACAAGTGCAAGTAGAAGAAGCTTCATTTAAGTAAAAAAAGTAAAACATTCAGATATAAGGAAACTTATTTTCCTACTGTTTTCTCTCACGAACCTAGTTAACATTTCATAACTCAAACGCCTGACAGGTTTGTTCGATAAACGACCAGTTTAAGTGACACTAAACACGAAACTGAAGAGAAAAGCAAAAGTGTTTCCGTGTCGACTAAAAACGAATTTCAAACAATATTTAGAGTAAACGGCCCATCACACACAGTCACGAGATCGAAAACTTTTTTGTTATCTAACTTGTAAAATGGATCGAAATTCTTTTACCTGTCATATAATAAAATAAAGGAACAAAAAAACCGAACAAATTTAATTAAATTATAAAACGTGATGCCTTTCTTTTACTTTTACTTTCGTTACATGGCGTGAATGGCGGCACCGTTTTTGTCAGATCGTTTTAATAATAGGTACAACAATAGCAGAGTCTTTTCCTGTTATGTTAAATTTAATTTATATTAATTCAATAATTGCTAAATCATTTTAAATTTAATTAGCTAAAGGTTTGGTGTTTTTTAGAACATTTTTTAGAAAAGACGGTGCGCTATTATTTTTAGCAGATCCCCTTAAGAGGATTATAATACCAATCATTTTGATTTATTATTGGAATATTTTGTTTTTGAGGCAATATTAGAAACCATTCTGCAACATGAGAGTGTACTTGGGATGAATACAACTAAAATTTGTTGGCTGGTTTCGATTAGTGTAACCTATATATTTTCACATTTATATGAAACAGTTTGATATATAATAACAATAATAATATTAAACGTCATTTTATTTCGAAGACTAAACTGACTACTTTTAACAAACAATGAAATTTAGCACATTTTCTCCGTTTAACCGTCCAACTTAATTTTTTTCCAAAAACAGTAGTACAAGGCGAAGATAAAAATTATAGAAAAAATATAAAGAAGTAAAAATACAAACATGAATAGACAAAAGTTAAGCCGATTTATCAAATAGATTGAGTGAGTTAAAACAACGCTTTGAAGGCGCATAGCATTTATTTTATATTCAAAATTGAAAAGACTAATAGTAGATTTTAACTCACTATAGAGAGCATTAACATGTCCTAAAATCTCAGGAATTACAAGGCTATTACAGTTAGTAAATGATTCTAGATTTACTTGCTTGGATGCCTCAAATAGATTGCATGGGTAAAATTTAAAACAAAAATTCTGAACCCTTTACAAAATAGCCTTTGATACAGCCAATGAATCACATAACTTAAAATAGGGGGAAAATATATATATTTTTTTTATTTTAAATAAGCATTTTGAAGTAAATGGAAGACATTATTTTCAAAGTTAAATTTAGTGTCAATGCAAATGCCTAAATTTTTTTACACGTAGAAGAAGTCAGTCCTTTAACTTTAATTTTGAAATTATCAGAGGACTGCGATCCAACCAATAGTTGCTTAGGTTTAGAAACGAGTTTAAAAGAATTGGATATTTTCAAAATGATCACAGGTGATACATGTAACAAAGTCTTTACATCTAAGTTAGAAAATGAGAAATAAATCTGAATGTCATCCGCGTATTGATGAGAATGACAATTTGGTAAATAACTATGAAAGTCACATGTATATAAGAAAAATAAAAATGGTCCTAAAATTGATTCGAATAGTTCTATCTAAAACATTAAAGTCTTTACTATAGACTGAAAGTATCAACGCTGTTCAACGACTTTCATCTACAGCTCTAAAGATGTCACCACATATATGCACCAGAACAGTGGCGGTGCTATGGATTGACTAGGTAAAGAACTAACTCTAAATATAGCAGAGAGTCTAAAATCAGAACTCAGATCATGTGGTTTGCATCCTGCAAATCATGATGACGTTTTAAAGCACATTCCTAATGAACTAAAAGATACAGACTTTGAACAAGTCTTAGACAACAACTTACAGACCCTGATGTTTCTACAAATCCTCAAACGGTTTTAAGAAATCTCGAATTACAGCAGAAGAATCAGGACCCTATCTAACGTTTTTTCATGCACGCAGTAAGAGTAAGAAGCAAATAAAGAGCAACTCCCAATATAGTATCTGCAAGATTAATTCCAATTAATTCCAAATACTACAGAGACCCAATACATGCAGGACATGGATTTGTGAACCCTGTAATAAATACATCAAAGACACTTGTTTTGAATGCGGATCGTGTGAGGATTCGAGAGACAATGAATAATTAGCAACTAGTAAGGGCTCCCAAGTATACAATAATTAGCCGGTATTCTTTTTGTTATATTTGTGATTTTTCAAACCCTTTGAATAGGTCGGTACAACGTAATTTTTTTTAAATTGTAAATACGGCGATACATTGAGATATACAGGGTGGTCCGGTTTCGATGGCGGAAAATTAAATGGCCGACGGAGAACGAAAAAATAATAAGTTTGCTATTATAAATAATATTCGAAAAATGATTTGTTAAAAAATTACAGGGTGTCAAAATTCTAATAAAAAAAATCAATTTTTTTTATTTTTCTTAAACCACTTTAGATATTTTAATGAAATTTGGCACGTTTGGACAGTTAATCAAGCTGCATCTTTTTGTGCAAGAATTATTAATTTTATTCACCAGTGGCGTGTGTGCGGGCCGACCTTCATACAATTTTAAATAATTTTAATTAAAAAAATGATGCGCCACTGTTTTTTTTTTAAATTTCTTCTCTAAAAAACATCTCTTTACTTTTTGTCGTACGACACACTGTTTGCGAGTAAAAAAATAAAATTTTATAAATGCTGATTTTTTTTTATTAAACAAAAAATATGAAAGTACTAAATTTAATTAAAGACTAAATTTTTCTGTTGGGTTCTAAAAAAGACACAAGAATCTGGATTCCAAAATTCAAATAAATAATGAATATAATAATGCCGGCAAGAAGGCAATGCATGCATAAAACAAAAGACGGTTTGTTTGTATTTTATTGTATGACAGTTAATTATTTAAGTAAGTCAAATTATTGCGTTGGTTAACTTATTCATTTTGCTATTGTTAACAGTGTTGTTAAAAGTATTGTGAAAAATGCGTTTTTCAAGTAATAAATACGCTGATATTCATTTTTGTTACGGATTTTGTGATGGAAATGCGGAAGCGGCAGTTCCTGAATATCAAAGACGGTATCCAAATAGAAGAATTCCAGATGCTCGCGTGTTTATTAGAACACATCAAAAATTTAGGAACTTTGGTCTACGTGGTAATAATGAACAATACCGAAACCAGAGAAATAATAATGAAAATCGTGTACTGCGCACTTTTGATAATAATCCAAGGCTGAGCTCTCACAAGGCAGCTCAACAACTACAAATTCCTAAATCTCAAATATTGCGAACCTTACACGCTGACCACAGGCATGCATATCACCTACAGCCTGTTCAGGGTTTACACCCTGGTGATGCTGAAAAGAGAGTAAGATTTTGTTAGTGGCTTTTAAACTCAACAGAGGAAAATCCCGACTTTTTACACAAGATACTTTGGACGGATGAGTCTTAATTTACAAGACGCGGAGTGATAAATTTTTATAACATTCATGTTTGGGCACAACAGAATCCTCATGCAATTCGGCCAAGATCGTTTCAAAATAAATTTTCCGTTAATGTTTGGTTGGGCGTTATTCGTGATGTTGTTTCTGGTCTGCATTTCCTACCTTCAAGGCTAAACTCACAAGTATTTCTGGAGTTCTTAAATAATAGTCTGCCGGACTACATTGAGGAATTACCCATTAATTTGAGACATAAAAATTGGATACAACTGGATGGAGCCCCCCCACATTTTGGAATAGGTGTAAGAAACTGGCTTAATAATAATTACCCTCGAAGGTGGATTGGCCGGCTAGGGAGGAATGATATTAATGATCAAAATGGTATTGGACCAATACCCTGGCCACCCAGGTCACCGGATATTAATCCACTAGACGTTTGGGAAAACATTAAGGATAAAGTTTACGCTAATCCCGTATTTAGCATAGAGGAATTAATCTTAAAAATTCAGGAAGCATGTAATGACATGCAAAATCAAAATTTTGTGGTACTGGCTGCAATAAACTCCTTAATAACTCGGTATAGAAAATGTATTGAGGTCGGTAGGCTGCATTTTGAACAACTTCTTTAATTATTAATTGTTTTTATTTTGTTATTGTTTTTAAACAAATTAAATGTGTTATCTTCTTATGTGTTTTTATAAATCAGCATTTTTACTCGCAAACGGTGTGTCGTACGACAAAAAGTAAAGACATATTTTTTATTTTAAATTAAACAAGGATTTCATAAAAAAAAGAAATTAAAAAAAAAACAGTGGCGCATCATTTTTTTAATTAAAATTTTATAAAGATCGGCCCGCACACACGCCACTGGTAAATAAAATTAATAATTTTCGCACAAAAAGATGCGTCTTGATTAACTGTCTAAGCGTGCCAAATTTCATTAAAATATCTAAAGTGGTTTAAGAAAAATTAAAAAAAAATGGTTTTTTAATTAGAATTTTAACACCCTGTAATTTTTTAACGAATCATTTTTCGAATATTATTTATAATAGCAAACTTGTTATTTTTTCGTTCTCCATCGGCCGTTTAATTTTCCGCCATCGAAACCGGACCACCCTGTATATTGAAGACGGCATGTTAAGCCATTTCCAAGGGTTCTGGAATTTTCAGGATATTAGCAAAGTAATAATCGTTACTGTTTTTTAACTATTTAAGTATTGAGTGATAAGAGATATAAATAGCCCGTACTTTTACCTGTCGGTGTCTTAAAATAGGGTTCTAGTAAATTTAACAAAGCTGACATATGCTTTCGGTAGGTCTGCAAATGTCAAAACATTTTGGCATGGTGTATGACCTGTGTATCCACATGCATATCTCATTGACGCCAATCGACTGTAGTCACATTACTTAAGTAACAATTTACAGTCACCTAATTGGAGATTACTCTTATTTTCACTAGTTGCAACGTTGTTTTCAGTGCAAAATTTATTTGGTTTTGCAACGACGTTTATTTTCGACCAAACTTCGACGTATTCCACCTGTATCTCAACTGTTGTAAAACTCTGCTGTTTTTTTTTACTATAGATGGTAGCTGAAGTAATTGACACTTAAAACAACGACGTGCAGACGTGTACAATTTTTCGAATCAAGAACTCAGTAAAAACAACGTTAGCGAATGGATATTACACTGCCTGATCGTCTGTGTTAAACATTTTTCGCTGTAGAGAGAGCTTTTTGACATGTTAAGAGTTTTAGAAAGAAAATGAAAAACAAAGGTATAGAGAATAAGAGGAAGAAAAAATATTTAATTCAACATAACCTACTTAATTTATATTTTTATTTTTATAATTAATTTTTTGCTTGGAATTATTGGGATTTATTATTTCCTTTTGTTTTAAATGATAAATGTTAAATGAAGAGATATAAAGACTTTAAATGTTCTGCAACTTACTACAGACGCAAAAAAAACTTGCAATAGAAGCAAAAATGCCTACAACTATTTTACCTGAAGTTGTTATACTCAGAATGTAATGTTAACATTATATTCTGAGTTTATATTTTTCGAAGAGCTTATGAATTTTTTTTGTAAAAGTTAAAGTTTTTGTTTATTAAAGTTTATAAAAAAAACGTGCTGCATACGCGCAACAAACTGTAAACAATAATTGAAATATTAACATTTTAGGTTAGGTCCATTCGTTCTTCCTCTTGCTTCAGGCCAATCAGGGACAACAACAGCGGGTTTCTTATGTAAGCAATGGAAAAAATTACTTATTATTTTTTTCTCGAATTCCGCTATAAATTCAGGTCGCGCGTGTCATTTAGGGCTAAAATAACATCTTTTCACAGTAAACTATGTTACGTTTATACATTAAGTGCTTGTAAATCTTTCAAAACGGCTATTTCACCTGTATAATTCACTATATAATACTACATACAAAACAAATATTAATAAGGACTGTTCAAAAGATGGATTAAAAAGGTTGTATTTTTATCTGCTCAGTGGAGTTATCTATTAGCTTATTGTTAAAAAAGTAATTAATTTTTCTATCACTATGGCGTCCATCGGTCCAAAAGTCAGTAACTCTAAAAACGTTGCAAAAGTGTTTAGAAAGTTAACGGCTAGTCACTACGTAACTTTGAGACAACCAAAAGAATCTCTTTCAAATTGGTGTAAAACGGGGTTGTCTCTACGGTTAAGACAACGTAACAATGCAACGTTGCGTTGTAATTTGCAGCGTTGTCTCATCGAAAAATTGCTGATTGGGTAGTGGTCTACACGCCACTACTTGCTTAAAACTTTACTGGCACCAGTAACGTGCTAGTTAAATGTAAATAAGTTGTTACTTGGTGCTATGGCTTATAGATCACATAATAATGTTTTCCATATCTTTAGAATTACAAAATTCTATCGTACAAAGATGTATATATACTATAAACGAGATGAAGTATTAAAAAAATTGTCGAGGTTATGTCCGAAGTTATTAGTGCTTTTGATGTAAATATGGCAAAAACCAAAATAGGTAGTATTCCTAATGCTTACCTGTTGGAACATCCCAAAGTACTGAGATGATATAGGAAGTGAAATGTCTTCAGATGTATTATATAAATCGTGAGTTGGGATTCTATTGTTACAATTTGGTAAATACTTCAACATAGGCTATGTTACACTTAAATTATTTTGTTCTGCCACGGTACTTTTCCTGAACCCATAAAATATTGAGCAAATTTATATTTAATTAATTTGGCCTCTTTCGCATTATTATTACTGCTAACTTTGCCTATATTACGGAATTCATGTATTACAATTTGACGCTAGGTACTCGGCAATATTGCTCCAGTTTATCTATAAATCCGGCAGTCAAGTACTTTGTAAAAGAGGTTCTGCGCAACCACTTGTGTAGAATTGTTTGTGTTGTGTTGTTGCAACATGCTAGATTAACTTTTTCAGGTGACGGAGAAATAGGTTTTTCGGATATTGGAAATTGCAGCATTTTCTGATATGTATCAGGCTCTGCTGAGACAGTCGTTAAACATTTTGCTTATAGTTAAATCCAAAACTTCGTGAATAAGGCTTTTAAAGATGTTTTTAGGGGAAATGCGACTAGTAGGATTACGCTAAAAATTTCTCTATACTTATAAAATGTGGAGCCAATTCCCTTTGAACTTTTAATCATAAGGTGTTTGTAATTGAGGAAACTATGGTTGATAATAACTTTGTGTACTCACTCCAATCTCAATCTAGAACGCAGGCAATAACAACACCCCAAAAGTTTTTGAAGGCGGTAGACAATGGTACAGTGAAAACATCTTGTCGGACTTGCATTGTCTTATTTATTTAATGTAACACGACGTTTCGGTTGGTAAGTATCTCCAACCGTTATTTTACCCGTCAGTTTACACTTGATAACGGTTGGAGATACTTACCAACACCCCAAAAGTTAGGGAGCATATCAAAATTTCGTTACTTAGGACATAAAGACTTGAAAAGTCAAAAAATAATAAAAAGTCAAAAAATAAATATAGCAGTTGGTATAGAGTTTCAGTAATTTAAGCAAGTAATTTAATAGAGTGCAGCAATGTAAAAGCACATGAGTAGCAGCACATTTAAGAAATTTATTTATGGAGCCTGATTTACCGAGCCAAACTGATATAATAAACTAATGAGTCCAAAAAAGATTGGGACGTAAAGCAACATTTTCAAGCTCACTACCTGATGCGCAACATTCCACATTTTCTCCTTACCCTTCACCAAATGACTCGTCGACTTCAGTCTCTTCGTATGGACATGCACTTTTAGGTACCGATCAATCTTTAAAACAATATACTAATAGAATTGACAACTGCAGAGCTTGTAAAGATGTCAATACGACACAGAAATATATATTATTGTATAATCAATAAGAATTAATAAAAATTCTTATTGATTTTTTTTATTGAAATAAGCTTCATGATCTTCGCTAATCCCTGCTAAATAATCAGCATTTTTCTGCGTAAAATCCATTTACGGATTCGGATCTTGTGTTTGCGTTTCTTTTCTTTCTAGTATTTTCTGCAACTCTAAACACAAGATTTCCACCACAACATTAATGCTAGCATAAACTACTTTTCAAAACTATGCCAGTAAAATTGTTTGCGTCTAAATATAGAAATAAATATCTATTGGTGCTAGTAATTAGACGCCATGATACTGGCGTATTATTGGAGCAAATAAACTTTGCATGTGGATACCAAGCTTAACATATAACAAATTTGACTTTTGACTTTTTGCTCCGTCTCTACATTCGCACATGCCATATTTTTAAATATGAGAACAAATATGAGGGACTCATTTCATTGTCAAGAACCGCAGGTACTTTTTCACTTTTAAATACAAATAGAAAGTTAAAAAACAACAAAAATTACCGGCACCGGAGTCCTCATTCGTATGCGGTCATCTTCGAGTTAAGTGCCTTGTATGGCATCACTTCAGCAAGTTATGCAACCAAAATGGCAAATTATACCTCGATATTTAACTTGATGCAATACAAAACGATCCGTATGAAATTCACGTTTATTAATTAAATAAAAACTGAGACTTTATTGTGTACTTGCATCTTATGTATTCGTGTTCACAAATATTTTGAGACAATTTGCTGTTGTTTTAGAAAGCTTTGATAATGTTAAAGTTCAATTCGATTAAATGTTCTTAGCACGTCCTCTTATTTGACCAACCATTTACCACAGACATTACCATACGAGGTTAACCAAATTCGTCCAACTGATCAAATAATCATACAATAGCCTCTAATTTTTCCATTTAACATTTTGTAAAAGACTTATGCACGCCCAATCACGATAGTCGTTTGAAAATTCAGGTCTCGTATAATGGCGCACACCTTTCGGAATCGTTACATATACAATTACAGGGTAATTTTGTACGAAATTACATATGTAAGCGGGTAAATGTTTCAGTTTTTTAGGTTTACAATTGACCGGGCGATTTAGGTGGGTCTACAAGAGTTTATAATGAATATAAGCAAACAAAAGGATTTTTTTTTGAAATTTCCATTAGCATAATTATAGAATTAGTTTGTACTGACCCTCTTTTTCTAAATCTTTTTTGCCCTCCGGGCATTTAACGGGCATTTTGAAGTTAATCTTAATAAGTTTAAATACCAAGACACGCCTTATTAAACGCCTTTTTTTTAACATACAATATTGCGAAGAGAATCTTTGTAATTGGGTTTTTTAGTTTCGTTTGTCAACTTTATGTATATGAGACCTGAATTAAATATACAGTATATCGAGAATTTAGTGTTAGAGTTTCTTAGTTGAATTTCTAGTCCTCTGCATCTTATGCAACTAAGTAATTACTTTAAAATACTCGGAAAAATAGATACGTGGACAAAAATACGTTTAAGGGACGTCATAGGTAACTAGTAACAAGGGGGTGTTACTAGTTGTAACAACAGGGTGTTCATTTGAAATCTTCCCACCACGGATTTATTGAAAACCACTGTTTAAAAAAAAAACGCCGAAATACGTCAAAAGGTCTGTCAAGGGGGACAACTTTCTAACCTAAAATTACTTCATCCCCTTTTACCCTCTGCCCCCCAGGGTCATCCCCTCAAACATTTTATTTTGACGTTTGATTTTTTTAAATCGATCGATTCGTTTTCGAGAAAAATAAAAAAATCTTTGTTAATCTTAATTTGTTCAGATAGAAAACAAAAACAGGAAAATATCAGTTTTTAATTCAATAAGTATTCAAAATGTTGCCCGTTTTTGGCCAAACAATGATATAGGCGATTTTCAAATTCCTGACGGACATTTTCAAAAACATATTGTGGGATATCATGGCAGCTGTCGATGATGCGTTGACGAATTTTATCCAAACTTTTAAGTTGGGAAGTACACACAATAGATTTCAAATGACCCCATAGAAAAAAGTCTAGCGGCGTTATATCAGGAGATCTAGTAGGCCATTCTATAGGCCCCCTTCGCCCTATTCATTTATCTGGAAACTCGTCGTCTAGCCATTGTCTTATGTCTCCTGCAGTTTTATTTTTTTTAAATATTCTTAATTAATTGTAATTTAATATGTACCGTGTTTCTGTTATCACTGCACTGTAAATCTTAATATGTTTATGTTTGTTAATCTTAAGGTTCTTTTTGGTGTTGTAATTTTGAAAGTACGTTTATCTCATGTAATGTTATGGTTAAGTAGAATAGCAAAATTTGCTAGACTTCGACATATTGATTTAATCTTACTGAATAAAGGCCAGATTTATTTATTCGCAACATTCTTCCAAAATCCAGAATCCCATTTTGATATTGAAATTCACCTGAAAACATGAAAAAATGTGAATTCCATATTGGTCAATTATTGCTTGTTTTCGAATCCTAAAAACTCCTTAATGTAGAATTTCACTTGTGAATAACGCTTTTTCATGTTTATTGATTTTGTGGATCTGTATCCTATTCAAATGTAAAATTTAGTTTGCTTTTGTGAAGTACGTAACCCTTTTGTAATTTACGTTATTTGATATTAAATTCTTACTTTCTTTTAGTTACGCCCAAATTCATTGCCTTTTTTCGAATGATATGTTAATTGAATAAGGCCTATCTATCATAAGTCACTTTTAGAGTATTAATAATTAAAGTAAAAAAGTAAACATTCTTTAAGGGGAATCATGCATTCCATTTTCATGTTAATTCAACCAAATCTGTACTTACATGGCATAAATAAGAGTAAGAGATCAAATATCGCGAGTAAGTGGTAGTAGTAGTGAAGTAGTCAAGATAGTTGACGATAGAAAATCTGCAATATTATTCAGTAATTCTTCAACATATGCTCTCTAATAAAGACAAATGAAGTATAGTCACCACTTAAGGCTTGGAAAGCTTCACTAAAAATATACCTGATGACTATCGATTACGACTAAATAAAATTTAACATGCAAATCAAGGAGTTATATGACACACCACTTCTTCTTTCGGAACGATAAAAAATTGACTCAGGTCATAATGTGAGGATGCAAAAACGTACTAATAGCCCCGGTCTCCACGCCCACCCGACAGTACATTCACTCTCGTTATCTGCTGGATTTAGTAGTGTATTAAAAAAGATTTTTTAATTAACGGATCCACGGATCGTCTTCTATTTTTGTTTAACGCTCCGATCTATCGTTTATGGTGGTGTGCTAATAAAATAATTTTTCCTTTTCTAGACATCACCTTTAAACGCTACCACTTTTGGAATGTTTACTGAATTAACTTGACTCAATAAAGCAGGTTTTGTTAGGAAACACAAAGGTACTTTAACAACAGGAGGTTCATAGTTAGCATTTCCTGAACTCCATTGTTTTAGGGACATTAGACTGTATATTGTCCCACGGCATGAGTCACATATTGTAGCGAGGGTGACGGTCACGGTCAAGGGAATTTAACGTTCATTTGGATTCATAGTGCGTGGAGAGACATTTTTTTTTTAATTGGAAAGGAAGAGCTTCGGGTCTGTCTGCGTCAGGTGGTTAAAAATATAATTTGTATATGTATAAGGAAGGTGCGAGGTAATTATAAAAAGTGCTTTGGAAAGAAAGACTGACAAACTAGGAAAAAACAAAAAATCATAGGATCTGGCGAAGGCCTTTGATACAGTGACCGACTTCTAAAGTAAACACAAATTGTCCTTTAACAACATTCGATGCATATTTATTGAACATATTATTGGCAAACTGTGACCAAAAAACGAAAAATATATAGCGATGTTTTTAGACCTGGCGAAGGCTTTTGATACGGTTTACATTAACCGACTTCTAAAGTAAACACAAAACGTCCTTTATTTCATATTTCAATGCATATTTATTTTGAAAAAAATGGAAAAGAAATGCTTGAAGGTCCTTTTGGACTTGGCGAAGGCTTTCGACCCTGTGCCCTATAACCGACTTTTACAGACACAATCTAGCAATCAAGGACACGAATAATTAAAAATACTGTCTGTAAATATAATATTTGAGTAATATCGGATTTAAAGGAAAAAATTGTTGGTGTATTAAATGACTTCTTAGAGATTGAGATAGGTATCTATAGTTCAAAGGATAGTATTGTATCAATTACATACGTTCACTAATATAATTGATAGGGCCATTATTTTCTCTAGATAACTTCGATAAAAGATTAGATAGTGCACTCATTGGAATTAGAAAATGCTGAAACTGGTAAACATTAAATTTTCTTTGACCGATGCCAATCGTCCAGCATTTAATTCTAATTAAAATCAACGTGACATCAAAGAAATTTAATAAACTATTCCCTATACTTTAAAAAACTTACATCAAATATACGGTTATAATGAGTTGATTTTCTTATAAAAAAAATACATTTCCTTATATAAATACAAAGAAAGATCCTTTAAGTAATAAAGATGTCTCAAATATTTTCGTAATCATCAACGAAATACGAATCCTCAGGCTTTTTATTTGTTCTTGCGTCAGTACCAATACGTGTCATCACGATCGTGTGTTAAAATATTTGCGAATGTGAGTAAATAGGAACCTCGGAGAAATCTTTTCCTACTTAAGTGCCCCCTGGGCTAACAGACATTGTCATGTAAAAATTAAATGATGTTTAACTAAAGTGCGTTTGTTTAAAAAATATTATTATATTTGGAGAACTACTGAAGGTAATTTTTGGATATAAAAAATCCTAATGATATGCTTAATATTAATTGATTGATTCAACAAATTTTAATAAGTTAAATTAATGTTAATCTAATTGATTTTCATGAACCATTAGACTATAATTAACAGTAAATAATCATTAAGAACACGTTTAGTATGGATATTTTAAGAATTGTAATAATTTATTGATGAAATAGTCAAAATGTCAATTACAAAAAAAGACACCGAAGTTGTGCCACTTATACTAGGGAATTTAGAGTGAGTTTAACATAACTCTCTTATGTCTATATCCATATCAATTTAAATCAGTAGTTACCGTTATATCATAAATTCAGTGATGCCATTTATGACCAATTCAACTTCATATTTTAGTTAACAATCTTATGGCTATCAATACTCATCATATATCATTGAAATAACTTAAGAATAAAAGTGGAGCAAAATTTCTTGGTAAGCATCAGTTGACGCAGTATAAATGTTTAGGTAAATAAGGTGCCTTATAAAATCATTAAATAAATCATATAGGAATAAGCAATAACAAATACTTGAATTAGAGTTACTTATACAGATCGTGTTATCGTGAGCTACGTATTACCCAAAATAATGGCAACGCCATTTGGTTGCGGCTTGCAGGCGGCGGAATTTTTCGTTTTTATTTTTTGAACCGGCAGACCTCAGCTTTGCTGTGTTACTGCACGTTGCATTAATATTTTTTGAGCGTTATTTTCGTGTTTTTTTCACTATGGTTGTTTATACCCACGTTCAAAAGAGTTCAACTAATTAAATGTGTAAAATATCCTAAAGTAATTAATTATATTTAATAAACGTAATTTTTATAAATACCCTGTATTCATTTAAAAGTGTCTCAATCGCCCGAGAATTATCTTACATCCTTGAAAATCTATACCCTAAACATAAATAATAAAATAAGCAGAGATTGAGAGAGACCCAGAAAAGTAAAAGAGGCAATGAGTGCTAGCACTTCGGCTTATAAAGAGCCATGTATATAATAGAGTGGTCATAGTTGACCAGGTGTGGTGATGTTTGTCCACTAGGTGGATATTAGAATGGTTGTGATTGTTTTGTGCACAGGTTAATCATGTCGACATGTGAGTAATATTTTATGTTGTTGTTGTATAAGTCCATGGCCTAGAGTTTTATGGTATACCAGAGTTTGTCGCTGTTTAGCGAGGTATTACCAGGTTGTGGTCGATTGTGTAGCAATCATAGACATATTGCCATGACTAGAGGCAATTACCAACGTGAAAGAGATGCAAAAGACACGGACATATTAGAAATACAAGCAGTGATTGGATTGCTTTATTTATCTGGGGTATTGAAATCTAATCGACTTAATATTGAGGAAATATGGACACAGAATGGTACTGGCGTCGAGCTTTTTCGACTAACGATGTCCCAATGTCGATTTCGATTTCTGCTAGATCATTTACGTTTTGATGATTTGGCAACTAGAGACGAACGAAAACAGACTGACAAGCTAGCCGCCATCCGAACAGTGTTTGATACAGTTGTTGGTAACTTTGATTCAGCCTTTTGAATGGCTAACAATAGACAAGAAGCTAGAAGCATTTCGGGGGCGTTGCAGCTTTAGGCAGTATATACCTAGCAAACCCAATAATTATGGGCTAAAAATATTTGCTATGGTAGACGCCAAGACTTTCTACACCTGCAACATGGAGGTTTACGTAGGAAAGCAGTCTGAGGGTCCATTCCAAGCGAGTAATTCTCCCACTACAGTGGTGCAGAGATTGTGCCAATCAATAAAAGGAACCTGTCGTAATATTACAGTTGACAACTGGTTTACCAGTATGGAGCTACTCAATTCCCTTCAGTCCGATTTCAAGCTGACTTTATTAGGTACAGTTAGAAAAAACAAAAGGGAATTGCCACCTGAATTTTCGAATCCTTTGGGTCGTCCACTTTTATCGTCCATGTTCGCCTTTTGTCATAACTGTACTTTAGTATCATATACACCAAAAAAGAATAAAAACGTGCTGCTTTTATCAAGTATGCATTTTGACGATAAAATAGATGCTTCTACTGGAAAACCAGATATGATATTGGACTACAACTCATCTAAAGGAGGTGTTGACTGTGTGGACAAGATATGTGCGTCTTATAACTGTGCACGTAATACAAGAAGATGACCCATGGTTGTGTTCTATTCGTTATTCAATGTATCGGGAATAAACTCTTTTGTTGTTCATTCAATGAATAATAATGAAAGTATATGACGAAGAAAGTTTTTGCGATCTTTGTCATTTCAATTAGTGGAGGGCTATATTCGCCGTCGAATGACGCAAACTATTCCTAAGGCTACGCAGTTGAGAATAAAACAACTTTTCGGACTGGAAACACCTACACCTGAGCCCCTACCAGCAGGACAACGTGGACGTTGCTCATACTGCGATAAAAAAAATATAGACTTTCTCGTTTTTTTTGTGTTGAATGCCACAAATGTGTTTGTTTAGAGCATTTACTTGTTATTTGTCATGAATGCCGCTCAGAATGAAACACATTTTTATTTTTAATTTCTTGAAAATTTTTATGTGTTGTTAAATGTTTATTTTAATTTTTTTGTAGCAATAAGTTTTGTTAAAATGCCAAAATCAATGTATTCGATGAATAAAATCTTAAAATAAACAAAAATTAACTTTTATTGCCAATAATTTTTAGAAATATGCACATTTGAAGGCTGCGGACTCTGAGTCCGCATGCGAGCGTCCTTTCCAAAATACTTAGCGCGAGCTCCGGAAGGTTAAGCAGACCATTTACAAACATGAATTTAGTAGGCCAACAAATTTAGAGGAGTTGCGAAATAAAATTGTCGAAGGTGTCAATTCCATTTTACCTAAAACTCTTGGAGGTGCGAAATAGCTTTTACGATAGGTTAAGTTTTTGTTTAGCGAAAGAAGGCGGTTTATTTGAGCCTTTTATTTTGAAAAATGATATGTTGTTAAGTTTGTTTATTAGAGTTTTATTTCTGATTTTTTATTATATTTTTATCAGAGTTGATATTTTATTTTTTATTAGAATAACGCTTTAATTTTCATTATGCAAAACACAGCATATTAGACATTTTAAGATTACAATTCTATGCGGGTTTTACACATTGTCATGTCCCGCATTAGAATAAATATTTTAAAAATGCCTGGATTTTCGCGTAATATTTTGGGACATTTTTTCGCCAAACGACGCGAACTTCCACGAAAGTCAGATGTTTACTAATCCCGTCCCAGTGTTGCCACCCTCGACCCTAACGAATTCGGTAAAAGGCTTCGTAAAAAATCGGTAGATTTTATAAATGCAATTGAGAACATATTATATTATATGATATAAAAAAATAAGCTTTTAATTTAATCCTCGTAGGAATTTTTTCCGTTTAAATTGAAATCTGTCATTTTTGAAATAAGGTTATTTTTAATAGGACAAGTATGGCATAATTCTTTGTCAATTAATTGTTTGATTTTTTTAATAAATTATATGTAGAGCATACTCTCTCACAATTTGCAGAAGAATGAGGCAAACATAAAAGGTTTGCTACAAAATTGAAAAGGGTTTTAAATACCTGAACATCTCCTGATTTTATTTCCTTAACAGTCAGAATGACTCAACATTACTACTAAAGCTTTGTATTTATTTAGTGTTTCTAAGCAATCTCTACTCTCCATCTAAATTTTGGAAATTTCTTTCATCAATTAGTTGAGGAAAAGATAAAGCAACATCAACAATGGATGGTATGGTACCTTGTTTTACTTTTTTAGGGTCAAGAATTTGAAGTTTTTAAAAAATGTTTTTCCTTAAAGGAAATCTTTGGGTTATTTGGCTACAGGCTTCTATAAATCAATCCACGTAGTCTAAAATCTCTGATTTCGATAGCCGGTAAATTAAAATTTAATATAGTTGATTAAAATAAGGTAAGACATAGTCCAAAAATTGAAAATATAACTTATTTTTTGAATAACTAAAAAATATAACTTAGTTTTTGACGGGGCAGTTAAGATATTTAGAATTTACAAGATGTGAAAAATTACATTTGTTTAAATACCAAATGCAATTTTTCAAACCCAACTTTTGCCACTTTAAAAACACTACCTACCTGTAATAAGAAAAACCTATTGCACTAATAATACTCACACAAAAGTTTCTATAAAATAAAAAGAAGTGTGTAATATTAAAATCAAATAAACAACGTGAAATAGCACTAATAATCCTCACTTTATAAAATAGAAGAAAATAACCTTATTATATCTAATATCGAATTTAACAACGTGAAATAATGTTATTCGTAATTTACGGCACAGAAAATAGACCAAGGACCAAGACAATTTTCTTCTTTGTGTTCTGTGATTTACGGGGACTTTTTCAGTTGTCGCTTCACGACTTCGGGGATGCACCCAGTCATAGCCAATATCTTGCCGATCCTCATATAACAGCGCACTATTTAATACGACTGAGTATCGTAAAAACTAAGAGATGGTGCCATAATATTTAGACATTATGCTTTAATATTCCTTTTTTTAATCGAGAACCTTACAAAAAAAAATATTTTGGGTGGTGAGGTGCATTATGGCAATACATAACAATTTAAAAAAAAATTATTTAAAGCAGAGACAATGGTTGTTTTTTACTCTAAACATTGTCTCTGTTTAAAGTAAAAAATCGGTATAAAACTATGGTAATTCGGTATATCGTAAACTAAGAGGCTTAATCGGTAGATTTACCGAAAAATCGGTAGAGGTGGCAACACTGTCTCGTCTTCGGGCCGGCCGGGGCGGTGCTCTGTCGCAGGCACTCGTACATGCGTGACGTTGCAAAATTTTGCCTCTATGCGGTTTCCTATAAGTAACGAACGAAAACACGATCCGTATAGAACAAATTAAAGAATATTTAATCCCTGAGCGTAAATAACTCTTTTTATGTAATGTAGATGAATAAGGTAGGTCCAGTTTTTTAAAAAGTTTAAATTGGCTCTTGAAGCAATAGAAAACCAATTTTCGACCTTTAATCAGTAATTCAAAGTTATCAGTTATCGAGTTTTGTTTCAATCTAAAATTGTGTTGTATCAATCAGTAAATAATTCCGTTGTACCAATTTGGACCTAAAATAATATTAACACAATTTTGTTTCATGATTGATTATATTACCATTAGTTCATGAAATCGGACTTTTAAGTGAGTGATCACCGTATAAAAGTCAAACCTTGTTACTGGACTCTACTATTAAAAAAGTCTGATATCTTGAAAAATATTTGTTGTACCAACTTGGATCTAAAATAACATTTATAAAGAACATTCCCCTTAATAATACAATTTTTGTTTCATAATTATATGCCCCTAAGTTTTGAAGATATCGAACTTTAAAATGAGCCATCACCATATAAAAGTCAAACCTTGTCACTGTACCTTTCTACCAAAATAGTCTGATTATTCGAAAATTATTTTTTTGTACAAACTTTGACCTAAAAAAATATTTGTAAAGAATAGTCGTCTTAATATCATAATTTTTGTTTCATGATTATATTCCTATAAGTTTTCAAGATATCGGATTTTAAAAAGAGTTATCACCATATAAAAGGTAATCCTTGTTATTAGACTCTGCGATCAAAAATCTCTGATATCTCGAGAATTATTGTTTGTAACAACTTTCGCCTAAAATAACATTTGTAAAGAATATTTTTCTTAATATCGCAATTTTTGGATCATGATTCTATTTCCATAAGTTTTCAAGATATCGGACTTTAAAGGGAATAATCATCATATAAAAGTCAAACCTTGTCACTGGACGTTTCTACCCAATTTGTCTGATTACTCGAAAATTACTTCTTGTACCAACTTTGACCTAAAATAACATTTATAAAGAACATTCCTCTTAATATAACAACTTTCGTTTCATGATTTTATTTTCATTAGTTTTCATGATAATGGATTTTAAAGTGAGCCATCACTATATAAAGTCAAACCTTGTCACTAAACTTTTCTACCAAAAGAATCTGATTACTCGAATTTAATTTTTTGTACCAACTTAGACCTAAAATAACATTTATAATGAACATTCCTCTTAATATTACAAAACAGTGTTTTGTGTCATGATTATCTTACCATTAGTTTTCAAGAAATTGGACTTTAAAATGAGTCATCACCATATAAAAGTCAATCCTTGTCACTGGACCTCGCTATCAAAAAAGTCTGATAACTCGAAAATTATTTCTTGTATCAACTTAGACCTAGAATAACATTTGTAAATAACATTTTTCTTAATACCACAAATTTTGTTTCATGAATATATTCCCGTTAGTTTTCAAGATATCGGATTTTAAAGTGAGCCATCACCATCTGATGAAAAAATCTGATTACTCGAAAATTGTTTCTTGTACCAACTTAGACCTAAAATAACATTTGTAAAAAACATTTTTGTTTCTATTTTGTTTGGACTATACTATACAAAATAAAGGAATAAAAATTCAACATTACAGAGCTCCTAACCTAATCTTGCAATGTAAACAATCTTTTAAAGGTCGCTCATCTAGTCTAAGCAATTTTTCATTTAAAGGTCATTGTTGCAAAATCGGGCCAATTCGAGTCATTGCCTTCGTGTTTTATTGTGTATCATATTATTCAGCGAATGTTACCATAAAGGTTAGTTGCTTCATTAAAGCAGGTATGCGTGTAATAGTGCAAATTTCACGCCTAATTTAGGGTTTTCGTACGGCCGGGTGTCTACTTAAGTCCTTTTAATTTCTTCACTTATTTATGGTGA
This sequence comes from Anthonomus grandis grandis, assembly GCF_022605725.1. NCBI lineage: Eukaryota > Metazoa > Arthropoda > Insecta > Coleoptera > Curculionidae > Anthonomus > Anthonomus grandis. The sequence continues at coordinate 84,450 of NW_026088478.1, forward strand.
GAATCCTTTTGTAAAATTTATAATTTTTTTTTTAAATGGTATTCCCGGCATGTTTATAACTAGCATAAAATAGGAGCGAGTCCACCCAGCCACGGCATTCCACGTGAATAGACCGTTCTACGTAATAAAGAACGGAAACGGTCGAGTCGAAAGGAAAAAAAAGGAAAACACCATTCTAGGATGCCTGGGTGGAGTTTTTGGAGTGTTTGGTTAAATATTTTTGTATTTTGAGACCGTATTAAAATTAATATATTTAGCACAGAATATATAAAAGGATAATCAGAAGGTTAGAGTCTATAGAACAAAAGAAATATAATATTTTTAGAATTAAAGGATTTTTAATAATATTTAATTAGTAACTTAGAACTTTATTATATTCATCAAACATTTTTCTAGAATCGGGTAAAGTCGATCTGAGCTAATTTTTATAATTTTAGTAATCTACTGTCAGGCCAAAAATGTTAAATTCAAATCCGGTGGCGGTAAATAAATATTTAAATTTTAATATATAGGGCGTTTACCAATTTTTATTATAAAAACAATATTAATCAAATAAATCAAATACTAATCTTAGTGATAATTACTTATATTATATATTTAAAAACCACGATACTTAAATTACTTGTTGATTATGTTGATAAATATGTTGATACATGTAGTCAAGTGTAAGATGACATAACGTACGTACCTGGAAAAAATAAATGTGTTGAGCAACCAATTTCCTAATGTTATTTTATTTAGTATTTAGATATTTTGATTATTAAAAGATTTAAACATTTATAACTAGTTAAATTATTATTTAATAGCTATTTATTATACTTGGAATATTATTACGCATTGTGTCTGTCACCCACTAGCGCAATATAAATGTGCTATTAACTGCTTAAACAGATAGTAAAATAGGATACTTGGAAAGATAGAGTTTCATACTATAAATAGTACAGAAAAACGTAGTTTGCAACATTCAAATCTCTAAGTGGCTCAAACACTCCACAATACAGAAAGGCTCAATCACTCCACAATAAGCAACTTGTTGGTAAATAAATCTACGTTATATGGCCATTTTACGTAAAAGGAAAAAGATGATATGCAGCTCTAGCACTCTGCTTTTATTAAATAAATTATCTGTAAATATTTTATGTAGGTTAAACAGGCATTAAATGTTTTATGTCAAATATTATTATTATCTTGTAAAACACATATATTTAAAATAAAATGTTGAAATGTAAATAGCAACAACAATAAAAATAGGAAATAAAAAATAATGAAAATTGGATATGCTCCGTGAGAAAAGTCACCAGTATAAAAATAATCCAAAATAAGGCACAAGCACTTAAAACAAATAATATTCACGCACGCTACTTTCACTTCAAAAGTCGAATACGTTTTAAAAAGATCTTTTAACCAAGTTTGGATCTCAGGGCTCTTAGACTGGATGTTTATGAGATCGAACCTCAAGTATCGAATTAGTCTTGTATGGTTTGTCCATAAGTTCTTTCTTAATCTTAATAGTTATTGCGGCGTTAAAAGAAATGGGACGAAGTGTTTAATATTTATAGTCTAGTTTAATATTTTTTAAAGGAAAAAAAACTACATCTTACAGTACCAAATATTAAAAAGTTAAATTTGACATAATAACTTTGAAATGGATTAACAATAGAATATTTAAAAAAATAACTTTAAGTAATATACATGTTGCTAAATTAATTAATATGCTTCTTATAGTTTGTAAAAAGTAAATAAATGACATAATAGATAAGGTCAAACTCAATGAAAAATTCATAAAAGCACGAATAATTAAATTATTTAGAGAAAGTTTTGCAATATTATAATTTTTAGAGGATATATATTATATTTTACACCTCAAAAACCTTTTAATTTTTTCTTTTATTACACCTAAGACTTTTACATGTGTGCAAAAAATTAATTGGTAAAATGTTGCTAGAATATTGTATGATAATCATTACAAAAAAAGTACTAAAATATATAAAATTAGTTATCAACTTTAAATCAAAGGAAAGTCGTGAAACTTGGCATATTTTCCACACAAACGGATCATAAAAAAGACACTAATCAAATACGACAGTTAAAATGTAATTAACGTCATTATTGTCATATTCCATTTTCAAGCTTCATACCCTCGCGGTAGACGAGATCCTAAAAGCCAAACAGAAATCCTGTCACCTGTCATCTATCATACTTTCACGCGTAACTGAGGTTACGTTTAATTTTTATTGTTTATGGTATTGTTATATAAAATTATATTTTCGCTGAACAGTGTTTTCTGCTTTTAAATTTTTTATGTTTCGTGTTTTCAATATTGTTTTAATTTTCGTATTGGTTTTAAAAACTTGACAGTATTATGGGTGTAGTATGTGACAAATTATTTTCTAGTCAATCAAATATCAACAAACATATAAAAAAAGTACACAAGTTAAAAGCCTCTGCAGTTTCTTATGATAAAGCAGTTTGGAATAGTTAATGCATGAAGAGCGCCTGTAAATGCTTATTTCAACGAAATGAAGATTTAGTAATTCATCTTAGAACAGAACACAATATGTTATTTGAAACTGAAGATCTTTTTTTTACAAGTAAAAAAAGTAAAATTAAAATTTTAATGTACCTATGTACAGTAAGAATAACAATCTATAATTTATTTTAGAATTTGCAGAATGGAAAACCTCAATGGAAGAGCAATACCAGTGCAATTATGTTATTTCAGCAAAAAGGAATAAGGGTGAAAATACTGAAATTATTTATTATAAATGCAACCGAAGCAATATTAACAAGGTAACAATTAAAGAGCATCGACAAAGAAATTTAAAAAGTCAGGGTACTTGTAAATTAAACTTTACATGTACCAGCCAAATTAAAGTTGTATATAAGTCAAATAAATGTAGTATACATTGGATTAAAACACATTATAACCATAAGACGGAGTTAGAGCATATTAGACTTTCAAGCAGAATGAAAAATGAAATTGCTGCAAAGCTAGTTAGTGGTTTATCTGATCAAAGGTAAAAAAATTGTTAGGATGAATTTGAATTAAATAATTGAATTTAATTTTATTTATATAGGGTCTTGGAAATAAATCGAGATAAGATTGGAGAACATCTCAAACGTATTGACCTATTAACTTCTAAAGATGTGGACAACATTAAAGTCAAGTATAATATAGAAGCCAAATATGGGAAGAGGCATCCAAATGACGCGCTTTCGGTAAATCTCTGGGTAAGAGAATGTCAGTCTAAGCCGCCCCATGAAAATATGGTGTTGTTTTATAAGAAGCAAGGTGAAGATTCTGAAGATTTCAGAAAAATGGACTTTTGTTTAATTATAATGAATTCTTTTCAAGAATTAATGGTTAAAAAATTTGGTAACAATGTCATTGCAGTTGATAGCACACATGGTTTAAATGACTATGATTTTGAAATGTCTACTCTAATGATTATTGATGATTTTGGGGAAGGTGTGCCGGTTGCTTTCATGTTCTCGAACAGAAAAGACACTTATGTGTATCATGTCTTTTTTAAAACTATTATGACCAGGATTGGTAAAATAAATGCTAGAACATTCATGTCCGATTTAGCAGAGTCTCTTTATAAAGCCTGGTGTAGTATAATGGGACAAGTAAGATATCATTTGTTCTACTCATGGCATGTTGATAGAGCATGGCAAACAAATTTGAGCAAAATTAGGTCCAAGGATAAAAGATCAGAAATATACCAGATATTGAAAGTACTGCAATCAGAAATAGATGAGGTAGAATTTGAGAAAAAATTGGTTTCGGCAATAAATATTATGTTGGATGATGATGATACAAAAATCTTTGGATCTTACTTTCAGTTAAATTATTTAAAAAACACTAAACAGTGGGCATATTGCTTTAGAAAATCAACAGGAATTAACACAAATATGAGACTTGAATCTATGCATAAAGTAATCAAGTATTTCTATTTAAATCATAAAAAAATTAGAAGGCTTGATAAAGGGTTACATGCAGTTTTGCGGTATATTAAAAATAAAAATGTGGAGAGAATTATAAAGTTGACTAAAGGAAAAAATACTATTTACAATAGGGACATTTTTAAAAGACATAAACTAGCATTTCAAAGTACTTTTAACTACACTGTTAACAATAATAATGTTTTCCAGTAATAAGGACCAAAAATATCTGATTTTAAAACATTCAAACTTAAGTTGTTGCAAATTAACTTGTTCTTTTTGCAAAATTTGCGTACATATTTACTCCTGTGATTGTATAGATTTTTCTGGCAAACTGACTATATGTAAGCATATCCATTTTATTAGAAACTTTGTTGATTGCATCCAGTCAGATGACAATGAAAGTAAAATAAGTGATAACAATAGTTTGTCTTCAGATTTGTATTTTAAAAATGTGGATTATGTAGATGAAAGAGACATTACTGCTAAATTAGTAAGTGCAGTAAATAATATTGATTTGGAAGCAAGCATTAATAATACCTTTATTAAATTACAAAATGTAAATTTAAACAATTTAGATGATAATATTGCTTCAAAAATTCACAGCCACTTAAATACTATACAGGGTTTAATTGAGTTAAGTAACACCAACCCTGAATTAGAAACTTTTCAAAGCAAGGGTAACACTTTTGAGGCGTCAAATAAGAATATTGAGCACCAATTGCGATTTTGTTCCACCAAAAAAAAAAACCAACTTCAAACAACAAAAAACCCGATAAAGAACAGGCTGAGCATATTAAAAACGTTTTAAATTGTAAACCTGAATTGTTTGTATCTACAAATTGTATTAATGATCATTTGTACTTGTAAGTTAATATGCAATAAATGTATATACCTACTATAGTTTTTTGTATATACCTACATATTTCTATTTTTTATAACTATTTTAATAAATAGCAAACTATAAAAGCCTATGATTAGCAGAAGTTTTTTTTTAACCCCATACCTATTTTCATTATTTCACATACATTTTGGAAAAAAAAAATTAGGTCTGATTACTTATTAATTTATTTATATTAAATGTTTCTTGGTTTACCGAATTTTGCAATCCATATAATCTAAAAGCATAAAATTAAAACAGGTAAGTATAATAGTTACAAAAATAAAGTTTACTTATAAAATCATAAAATGAGACTATCTAGGGGGGTAAATTAAAAAAAAACTAAGTCAAACTACATTATACTCTGAACTGTGACCAATAAATCTGTTTCAAATTTAATTTAAATTTAAAACAGAATTAAATCCAAATATTTTTTATTTATAAAAAATTGTAAAAGCTACAAAAAGTGCAGCAAGTACAATTAAATACAATTTAATAACGTCAAAAATATCAAATTTTTCGGTTTATAAAACTTTTACCAACATCAAATACAGAAAATAAACCTTTAAAATAATACCTTATTCTAATTAAGTACATTCAAGAACTTTATTTCAAAAACATTACCCACTATGAATAATTTACAAACAAATCACACGGTCACACTTAAAAATTATATTAACAGATTAAAATAATATAAACCCAACAATTAGACTAAAATCTGAAATCTAAACTCCTGAATGGTATAGGGATCAAAATAGACAAAACTAAAACCCAAGACACCAATAAAAAATGAGTTTCTGGGATGTAAAATTCTAAAATTTCGCAACTTGAGTGCCCATGACGTATCAAAACATTGTCGTGTCAAGTGGGTTGCCTACCGAAATACAATGTAAAATCGGAGGATTTCTATTTGGCTTTTAGGATCTCGTCTCAGTAGTGGCTCATCTTTTTTCTAACATGCGCTCTACGTTTGTCAACATTAACATCTTAGGTTGCCTTCACATTAAAATATATTAAGTCGGCTTCACAATAACACTAAAGATCACAACCGCAATATTCCAAAAAGCCATGCAGCGAAATTGACGATGATGGACAAAAGAATAATAACAAGGATCCAAACAAGGTTAAAGGTCCTGACAAATCACTAATGTTTACATTTCGTGAATCGTAGCGATCCGAAAAACAATCTCGCATTACGGGATGTTGAACCAGATAAAGGCACACAACACATTATTATTTTAAAATAATAATAATACCGGCCGATGTTATTGCAAAAACTAATTTACTATTATAGTTGAAAGTTGCTGATCACGGAAAGGTGATCGGGTAAAATCGACGGATTATAAGGCTTTAATGGTTTTGAAAGAGAGAGAGAGAGAATTTAGAGAGATTGTTTAAGGCGTCGTGCATTTGTGTCAATTTTATTGTAATGGTGATACTGGAAAATAATAAGGTTAAATGCCATATTAACATTCCATTGGTGCATGTTTATTTGAAGGATTGAAGAAGTAGAAAAGAAGTATTGTACAAGGCGTTTAAAATAGATTTCATTATTGGTTTTAATTGGATAATAAACAATTAGTTGTGTAGTTGGTTTGTTTAAGAAACAACCATTTTTTTGATAAAAACAGGCGGTGCACGTCCTAGTTTTGACACTGAATTACGAAAAACTCGTTCTTTAAAGTTTTAACGATTTTTTACTTCGTTAAAACTTACTTCTGATCTCGTTCTTATATTTATGTATTGTTAATAATTAATATAAAAGTTAGATAATATATATAATATATATATTATATTATATATACATAATTTATATTTATTATATTTCTTCTATTTTTATGTAGGGTCAATTGGGGTAAATGTAAACTGGGGTAATTGTAGACACATCTAAAATAAGAAACACAACAATATTTAGATTTCAAATTTGGCGCGAAGCTCACTATTCGAGTCGTGCCGACGTCGGGCGAACTCGGTTTCCCTCGAAATTTTACTCCTGTTTGTGCTCTTCTTGCATTAGTTGGCTGATGCAATTTGATGTGTTTGGTGGTTTTATGTTGAATTTCGGCACTGAACTTTTCGAATGCAAATCATCGAGGTAAGTTAGATATTTTATTTGGACATTGTTTGTTATACTATTGTGTCTATTTTACGCCTAAATGTCTGTCAACACATTTTATAATCACTAAAATAATTCAGTGTTTACATTTTCCCTTAATAAATTTGTTCTTGGGGGAAATGTAAACACACTTTTGGGGTAATTGTAAACATAATAAAATTAGTGTCTCGCCTATAATTTATGTAAAATGAGTAATTTCTTTGTCTTGTTGCAGTGTAAAGATGCCTCGTACTGATGTAAGGAAAAAAGAAGCACCTCCTTATACAACTGAAGATTTTGCGAATGCCGTTGCAGATGTCCAGAATAAAAATAAAACGTATCGTCAAGCAGAAACGTTCTATGGTGTTCCCAGATCAGTTATTTACCAAAGGATAGGAGGAAGAAAGACTCCGTTAAATGTGACAAAGGGTGGACGTTCCCAAGTTTTATCTTCAGATATCGAAAATGAAATAGTGAAGTGTTTATTGGCACATACTGCGATGAGTCTGCCATGTGACAAAGCAGAACTTAGATAACTGGTTGGAGAGTATGTAAATGCAAAAGGTTTAAGAACACCATTTAAAAATGGAGTACCGGGAGAAAACTGGTACTACTCATTCATGAGAAGACATCCTGAACTCCCTCAATTTGCAAAAACTGCGGAAGGATGCTAGAAAACTTGAGATCGTCTACCATTTTTTTGATGACCTGAAAAGAATCATTGATGAAAATAATTTAGATGATAAAGGAAGCTTTATTTTTAATGCTGACGAGTCAGGTTTTAATAATGATCCCTATCGTATTAGGGCAATTGGAGAGAAAGGAAAGGCCCTGTGCCGGATATCTGGAGGCTCTGGAAGAGAGTCGACGACAGTCTTAGGATATGTTTCTGCCGATGGAAAAGCACTTCCACCGCTCATCGTATTCAAGGGAGCTGGAGTTCAGGCTCGTTGGACTTCCAATAGCGCCTATCCAGGAACTCTATATGCGGCCTCCACTAATGGATGAATGGAGGAGCCGCAATTTTTTCAGTGGTTTACGACAGGGTTTATACCTCACATTAAAGATTTAAGAACTTCCCAAAACCTTCTAGATCAAGCAGCTCTACTGTTGTATGATGGTCACAGCAGTCATATGAGCGTTAGAATTATTGAAGAGGCAATGCACAATAATATTATTTTGATAAAGTTTCCAAGCCATCTTACGGATAAGCTTCAGCCTTTGGACAAGTGTGTCTTCGGACCCTTAAAGGTGAACTGAAATAAACAATTGGTGAAGTTTGGTAAGGAACAAATGGGACGAGGGTGTGGACGGCTAACTAAGGAAAAATTTACCGAATTACTTGGCATTACTTGGCAAGAGTCTATGGTTTCTAGCAATATTATATCTGGATTTAAAAATACTGGCGTATACCCAGTTGATCGAAACAAATTCCCACAAAATGAATTTACACCAGAAGACTTGGCCAAATACGAAGCTACCCTCAAAGCTCCGAAATCTGTAACATCCGATGCTATTATTATCCAACCAGTATCCTCTAAATCAACTGTTGTTGCAATTTCTGAACTAAACCCACTTCTACCCACGGTCGATGATCAAATGCTTTTAACTTCATCATGCTGTAGTCAACATCATTCAGTGTCATCAGCTGAAAGCCGACAGCAACCTTCTACATCGTCAACTGACTACTAAAAGTTATTAGTGGCATCTACCCATAGTCCACAACCATCGACGTCATCGTCTATCAGTAAATCGACAGAAATTACTAATATTTTCTTGCCACTCAGCCGCCGTGAAGATATTGTTGAAGAGAACAAACAAGTCATACCGAGATTAAAGCAACAAAGATATGGAGAGGTATTAACAACCAACCAAGTCTTGGAAAGACTAAGAGAAGCAGAAGAGAAGAAGAAAAATAAAGGAAAAAAAAGGCTAATCCGAAAACGGACAACAAAAAGTTAGAGCCGAAATTGAAAAAAATGAGAAGTGAACCAGTTGTAGAGTCGGAAAGTTCTGATGGAGAAATAAGTCTAGGTGATACTGATGATGAAATAGATTGGGCAGAACCGAAAAAACAAGATATAGAGCTTAAAACAGTCGAGTGCCCACAGGGAAATTTATTCTTGTGCAGTTCAAAGGTGGAAAGAGAAAGACTACTCTTTTTAAATATATATGTTTAATTGAAGCTGTGGATGAAAAATTAACGAAAGTCAAAGTGACTAGTCTTAAATCCTGGGATGCATCAAAAATGCTTTTCAACAATGTTGACAATATTTTGGGGTAAATGTAAACACGACTAATATAAAAAAATATTTTGCTACACGGCGACTTTATATAGTTCGTTTACATTTGCCCCAGGTTTTTTTTTGGTAAAGTAAATGTGTCAAGAGATGTCTGTTTACAATTACCCCTAAAAAGTAGGGGCGTAAATGTAAACAGACAAGCATGTTAAATATATTTTTTTTATCTTAATGTGGCTTCTAATTACAGAAAACCACTAGTCATTATCAAAGAAGATACTATGAGCTATGTGACTGCTAATTTACATATATAACATAATGCGTGATGTCCACAAAAATCGTTTAGCAAGTCAAAACATTAAATATCGTCCACAATTACCCCAATTGACCCTATGTATGTTATGTGTATTTATGTTGAGAGTAAGGCAAGAACTTGATCAGCATATTCCTCAAACAATGTAATTTTTATTAACTAAAACGCATTATTAAAATATCAATTTAATTTAATTAATCTAAGGTTAAGAAAATAATTATTTGTTGCATAATTATGTGACTATTATGTGCCAAACTGAGGTCTTGGTTTTTCTCCCGAAACCGTTGAATTTTTTAAAAGTTATTCAATGGGACGGTCTCAGTTTGTAAAGATTGATGGAGTGGGATCTGATCTTAAATTGCTTACTAAGGGTGTGTCACAAGGGTCTATTCTTGGACCCCTATTATTTGTCATTTTTACCACTGATTTAGACTCTGTGATTGGCGATGACTGCTCTGGCAATCGATATGCTGACGATACCCAAATCTCTAAGAGTTTTTCTAAATCTGAGAGTCATGCGGCCATCAGTCAACTGAATCAATGCCTGGAAAGAGTGGCAAATTATTCAGAAAATAATGGTTTATAGCTCAATCCTTCTAAATCTGCTGTTATATACTTTGGTCCTAATCACAAATGGGCAGCAGAAAGTTTGGTAGTCCAGATTTCCCAGAGCACTATTCCAACAGTACACGAATCTAATAACCTCGGTGTAATAATGGATTCTGGTCTTAAATTTCGATCACAGGTGGCAAAAGTAGTGCAAAGGTCTTATATGTCATTACGCAATTTATACAAGAGCAAAAGCGTTCTTGGTACTCACCTTAAAAAGACTTTGTGTGAGTCCTTAGTACTCTCGCATACTACCTACTGTAACTTTGTATATGGACCTTCACTTGACTTAATATCAAAAAAGAGATTACAACGCATTCAAAATTCTTGTATTCGCTTTATCTATAATTTGAGAGCAAGAGATCATGTAAGATACAAGTTGCCAGAATTAAAATGGCTTAATATTCAGGACCGCGAAACTATTCATTTTGCATGTTTTCTCTATAGAATATTAATGACGGGTATTCCTGATTATCTAAGGGTTCAGATGACGTACAGATCCTCTACACATGATCGGATTACACGCCATAATAATTTCTTAAATGTGCCAAAGCATCGAACAGCCATGTTTCAGCACAGTTTCTCGTTTTTGGCTTCCAAGTGCTATAACACTTTAATATGTAACAAATTTGAAAATCTCAGTTCATCGGGTTTTAAAACTCGACTAAAGGGCTTCTTGCTGGGTAAATATAAATAAGAATAAACTTCTAAACTGTTTAAGAAGCATTATTATTTTTCTCGCGTATAAGTAGTAGGTATCTTTATAAGTATTTTTTCACCTGTTTTTGCCTTAAAATTAATATTGTAACATAGTAGTTTTTAATTAATGCTGAATTATACATTTGACTGTTATTATTTAGAATTTAATGTATTTAGTTGATGATGTTTGCCGATATTTTATGCAATATTGTAATTATGTAATATTTGATTTTTGTATGCTCGGTTAAGCAAACAGCCATGGCTGCCCTTCGCCGAGCCTAATAAAAAGACGTTTATTATTATTATTATTATTATTATTATTATTATTATTATTATTATTATTATTATTATTATAAACGTTCATTTCTTTCATACGACCTCTTGGTGATTCCTAGTTTTTCTCAAAAAGTGATGGTTTCAATAGTACTATTATAGCTTAAAGCTGAATAAATATCTAAGCGATCTGTATATACCTTTTAATAATCGAACGGTATCAAAGGCCTACGGCTGCTCCCGACCAACCAAAGAAAAACACACAGTATAACGGGTTAAATGGTTTCGCTTTGAAAATCGTGGCGGATATTCTGCGAGAGAGTTAAATTTTACAAGGCCTGCGAAATAGTTTTGCCGCAATTACATTGGCGTTGGCGTTGAATTATTTAATATTCTATAAAAGATCGCCCCGTTATTATTAGTCGGGTTGCCGTTTGACCTTTGCGTGTTTTTTTGTTTTAAATCTTTTAAGAAACATTACAAGCCTCATCAATAAAAGAATGGTTGCCTGCCGGAAAGACCGATGCCACAAGATGTATCAATAAGATGTAGATAAGACGTTTCCTTATTGAGCATCAAGGATGTAATATCACAATATCTTTGGCTCGTTAATTAATCTTTAACTAATTAAATTAGCCTTGTTGGAAAAAAAATAGGTTTTTCAGTAAAAACCGATCGCTTAGTCAACAGAAATCCGATCCGTTACATTTGAAATATGAAATATTTGCCTTGTAAGACTTTCAAGCCATTTCGGCACAAATTTGGCACATTTAAGCCCAAATTATAATTTAAACAATGGAAACATTTTGTAGTTTTATGGTCCTCAAGTCATATTTTTTTGATATTAGTGGTTAAAACGAGACGGTTTTATATTTTAACGGCTAATAAAGTATTATTATTTATGCATAACTTAAGTGGAAACGATTGGCCTGTTTTTTAAAAGGCACCTATAATTAGTTCTAACTCAGTTATCGCTGGAAAGTGTCTTTAAATCATTATGAACGCATACATATTAACTTTTTGAACCATCTTCGATTTTACAACGACATCGTTCTAATAAGCAGCAGTATATGCTATAACTGAGTAATGACGTTTCGAAGATAAAATGAAGTTACATCACAAAATACATGAGGAAATCTTCAGGTATTACGTGTTTAGTCTGTCTATACAAATATAGGTTCGAAAGGCCGTTGTTTTTGAAATATACGGTGTTAAGTTTTTTTGAAGTAAAACTTCTTTACCCTTGAGTTAAAGCGAGTCGAACGGTAGTTGAGAAGGAAATATGAGTTAGTGGAAATAGAAAGAGATTGAGTTACGGTTCGTATATTATTGCAGGAGCAAGAGAGAGCAGTGCAAGCGCTTATTTTCCTTTTTTCTTCTTCTCATAGCCTGTGCGTGGAATGAGAAGAAGAGAGGACAGAACTTCAACATAGAAATCTCGGAATCTATAAGAGATACGAAGATAGTTAAATTGGGGTAAAATTAAGAATTTTTGAGCTTAACAATATTCAATTTAAAAAAATTAAAAGTGTCGAATGGTTCCGAAGATATTCGTAAAAACACGAAGTGTAGAAGAAAATCGATTTTATTTTTTTTTTGAGTTGCACATTTACGTTGCAATTTTTTTCATGCTACATGAATATGCTTTTAGATTTTTAATACGACGTTTCGTCTTTTGCCAACCATCGTCAACTCTGTTTTTTCTTATAGGCGCTATGTTGGGTTTTTGCATGTTTAAAATCTTTGCAAAATTTCCTTTTTAAATTGATGTGTCAGAAGTAATATTTTTAATTTTTAAAAACGTGAATTTTTGGAAAAACTAAACTAAATTTGTCTCAGTAGGCCGTGCATAAACTTACAAGACAATATTTAAACTGTTAATAAATATTACACGTTAGACAGAAATGCTTGCTATGCAATACCGTAGTAGCTCAAATGCTGTTAAGGTTTACTTTAATTAAACACCTCAATCGTTTTGACAGCGTCGAAGTCAGAAGCTCATGGCGGAGAGAAAAGGTGAACGTGACACGTTGTTGTCAACAACTACTAACGCCGTAAAATAAGCCCTCCACCTTCTTTACATATTAAGTGCATTTCTTAAATAAAGAAGTGGTTCACGATGGACTTGTTTGTTTAATTCACCTATGCAAATACAATCCACAAATAACCCTTGCAAGCTGTTCCTAGCAGCAGAGACACAACACAATTTGGTGATCCAGCAGCGGAGCAGCAACAAAACATTTTTTGGTCGCATCGAGCGGATTTCAAGATTTTCCGGCGATACAAGTACAATTTGGGAGGTCAATAGCCACAACAGGTAAAGACAAATACCAAGGCCGCCTCTACAACGTCAACCGACAATATGCAAGACAAAGGGACAATTTACCCATACGTATCCTTTTTAAACAAAACCAGGGATTGGAGGTAAGCCTTTATTCATCACTTTGCATGTCATGAATCACGGGAAAAGAAGTGCTCCTGTAATATCGGATTGCAGTTCAAGCTGAGTGGCTTCGCCCGCATTAATATACTGAACAATAGTCAGTAATTAGTGTTAAAAGAGGCATTAATACTTATTAATCGCATTTCAATTCATATATTACGTAATCATCAGCTACATTCATATTTACATTATATTTATCTTATCGCATATAGGCTAAATCTTAGCATATACAATTAGAATTTGTAAAGAAGTTCTAATTAGCAAATTTGTGTCAGAGTACAAAATACATACCCTTGTAATTCATTTGGATCCTCAAGGGCTGCTCATTTTTCACACTTCTTATATTTCTTTGGGAAATTGAGCACATTTTTAAACTAAAACAAACCTTGTCGAGTTTTCCATAATGGCACCAAGAAAAGGAGCAAAGGGTGGAAACGAGTTCGATGAAGATGAAACACTACGCCGAATTCAAAATCTAGTAAGAAAGAGGGGTATGATTAATTCAAAATTATCACGTTTATTAAACTATTTTAATTCTTTAAAGGAAAGTGCTAATCCATCAACAATTCTTGAAATTGAATTGAGGATGAAAGAAATAGAAACAAAATTGCTCACAGAGTTTCATTTTGAACTCGAAGGTTTAGATCCTGATAATCTCACTGAACAGAACCTAAATGATTTTGAAACTTTATATTTTAAAACAATTGCTGATATTAAACAATTATTTTTTTCAATTAAAACAACTTTAAGTGATCAGCAAGTCATACACGATGAATCCATTCATTCTTTACCACCCCATATTACATCCTTACAACGTCAGGTCTCTGTTAAAAGGCAAAACACAAAATTGCCTATCATAGAATTGCCTAAGTCTTCTGGCCAATATGATAAGTGACTAGAATTCAGGGATTTGTACACTTCTCTAGTTCACAAAAATAATTGCCTTGAGTCAATTGAGAAATTTCAATATTTAAAGGCTACACTAGAGGGTGCAGCAGCACAATCAATTCAGGCTATTAACATCACAAATGAAAACTATGATTTAGATCAAGTTTTAAAAAACAAAAGATTAATAGTGCATAATCACATTAAATCCTTATTCAATATTTATGACATAAGACCGGATTCTGCCAATTCATTTCGCAATGACATTATTTCAAAAAATATGCGCTCTCTTAACAATTTAGGTGTTATAACGAACTCTTGGGATTCATTAATCATACATTTAGTAACCAGTAAGCTAGATGTTGAGTCAATCCGGGAATGGGAACAATCACGCTTCGCTAAAGAACTGCCCTCTTTGGCAGAATTAAATGATTTCCTGTCATCTCGTGCAGATTTCTTAGATAAGGTAGCAATGCAAAAAACTTCATTGTCAATCAACCGTCAACTTATCACAGTTTTAACTTATGTTGTTTTTATTGTAAACAACAGCATGCAATCTATCATTGTCCTAAATTTACTGCTCTTTCAGTAGATCAGAGATGGTCTACAATTAAATCACAAAAATTATGTGTTAATTGTTTGCGCAGTGGCCACAAACTAGATAAATGTCGGTATGGTCATTGTAGACATTGTAAACAACGGCATAATTCATTACTTCATAAACAGCAACCTTTAATTCTAGTTGAAGATGGCCACCTTGTTTCAAGTGAAGAAACTACTTAAGGTCAAGTTGCCTTATACGAGCTCTGTCTCGGTGAAGTTGGCCCAACTATTAAAACTACGTTTGTTTATGAAATTTGTCATATTAGCCGAAATGTATTAAAAACTAAAATGTACTTCTTGTAATATTCGATATTTTTATTTAATATTAGCCTAAAATACGACATATTTTGTAACAGAGAAAAAATATCTTAAAAAAATTTAAAAAACTGCCAATTATTCCTTAACTTAATAATATAAATCAACGAAACCAAATAGCAGCAAATCAGCACGGCGTTACATCGACTTTTCAACTGATTACTGCTTTTATACGTCTTGACATAGGGTCAACTAATGTTTGGCAGTCATCTGCTGTAAAACTGTTCCAAATTTCTTGGAGATTCGTAATTCTGGAACGGTTCTTGCGGGATTCGATCTAAGCTGTTTCGTCATGACATGCCACAAGGTTTCAATCGGCGATAGGTCTGGACTACTCGACATCTATTTTACAGCTGAAATAATGTTTTCTAACATCCAATCTTTTACTTTTCTGACCGTAAGGTAAACGGCTTCATCTTGTTGGAAGATACATTCAATATTGTTTAAGCGCCTTTGTTCTATTTGAAGTATTAAGTTATTTTGAAGTTCATTAATGTACTTCTCTGAATTCATTATACCTTCGACAAAGTGTAAGTTTCTTACTTCACTTGCTGACATGGCCCTTCATAACAAAAACCAGAAACTTAACTTTTGTTAAGATACTCATTCTGAAACACTTCTTCTTTAGTTTTTATAGCGCGATTCCTATTATCACTCACGCATACTTCAGACCTGGCTTCATCACTTCAAATAATAGAGTTTCATTGGTTCGAAGACCGTAATTTGTGTTCTTTAGCCCACGCTAGTCTGTTTTCCGCTGAATCTTTGTTAGTAAGAGTTTCTCTTTTTCCTAAAAAAATTTATTAAAAACGAATAATGAAAAAAAATTTAAGCCTACCTTGTAAGTTTTACATCCCAATTTTTGGGCAGCTCGTGACAATTTGCTCTTGAAAACTCTTTTGTGGTTGTCTAACTAATAACACAAAATTTTGAATTCATTATAATTATCATGCCCAGTTCCCTTGATAATCCATTTTAAGGCTCTTAAGTTGGTGTGGCAATATCGTGGTCGGCTTTCAATTCTGGATTTTTGAGCAGAAGATCCCGTTGATTTTTACAATTTAATATTATTTCGAGCTGTACACCTGGATTTGTTAATACTTTCTTAATAACAAAGTTGATTTAAATTTAAAAATCGGCTTCTTAGCAATGTAAAATATTATCATTTATTTTATCGAAGCGCATAAACGCACCATTCAACTTAAATGCAGAAATATCATGTTTGGAGCCAACTTCACTGAGACAGGGCTCGTATAATTCAACTAAGAGTCAAATCTTACTAGCCACTGCAGTGGTGCAAGTTTTCGATATTCATGGTAAAGCGCATTCATGCAGAGCCTTCCTAGACAATGCTTCAATGTCCAATTTTGTATCCCAAGATTTTGTG
Organism: Anthonomus grandis grandis; assembly: GCF_022605725.1. Taxonomy (NCBI): domain Eukaryota; kingdom Metazoa; phylum Arthropoda; class Insecta; order Coleoptera; family Curculionidae; genus Anthonomus; species Anthonomus grandis. The sequence continues at coordinate 101,137 of NW_026088478.1, forward strand.
AATAAATTAGGCATCACACAATACAAAATTAATTCCTCAATCCTAGGAATTGGGCATTCAGTGTCTAATATTAACGAATTATGTCGAGTCATATTCAAGTCTTGTTATAACAACTTTTATGTTTCAGATGCATTATTTCAGAGTTACACCCGTATTATTTCAAGTCATTTACCATTTTATTTCACAAAATGATTCTAAACATTACACACATAAAATATATAGACAAAAGATATTGAGATCCCTGGAAGAAGTAAAAATTTTCCTCCTAAGTGTTTGAAATATTATATAAAATTAATTCAGTTTTCTGGAAAACCTACAGAATTACGTTAAATGTCTGGACGTCATAAAAAATCACTTCAAGCATCCATAGAAAATAGAAAAATTGATTCTAAAAGTCTGGAATAAAAACCAAAAATATGCCAATTTTTAAAATTTTAATAATCCCAAAAACGCAATAGCGTTAAATTAAACAAAAACCTGAAATTAAATAAAAACCCTGCATTCCAATATTATACAGGGTGTCCGCTAATTAATAGTACATGGAAAAACCGCAGACTCCTGATGTAAAAATATTACGATTTAACTATATTTACCTATATCCAAAAGTTGATATTAACTGAGATACAGGGTGTTAAACTTAAAACTTTTTTTTTGTTTTTCCCCAATAACTTTAACAAAAGTTAATTTTTTTTCACAAAAATTTGTAGTTAGGGGTTTTTTAGGTCGAGAAATTAATTTTTTTTAACAAATTGAGTGTACAATGTAGGGGCGCGATGTCTGCGACATCTTTTTCTCTTTCATAAGGTCATAACTTTTTTGTGCTTAACTGTATTTAAGTTTTAATTGAAAATAATACTTTTTTCATATTTTTTAAGTAAAAAAGGTATACTACTTTCGGGTCGATCAGAGTCGCCGTTTTCGAGATATCTGCCTTCAAATTATTTAGTACAGCAGCTCAAGCAAGCAATAATGTCTTGTTACGCTTTACCAATCATTTTTTACATCATAAATAATGTTTTAGTATAAGTCATTGAGAATAATGCTGATAAAAATTGGATTATCATTTAATTAACTTTATTTAAAATAACTATGACACTAGAAAATCTATTGAAAGAATATAACATTAACGAAAACAAACTTAACTATGCGACTAATAAATTTCTATTTTGAAACTGTGACGAGATTTAGTAAAAAAATAGATCTGCTTTTGACAAAAACTGTTCAAAATGTCTACCATTCACTTCAATACATTTAACAGTTCTTTTGCAGAAAGATCTCCTAATTTAAAAAAATAATTGTTCGTTTCGTAGCCTTTGTGCAGCATATAAAATTCTCTGACATAGTTCTTCTCTGGAATTCACTATTTCTTTGTAAACGAGCGACTTCATATAGCCCCATACAAAAAACATCACAGCGGGTTAAATCGGGACTTCGCGCCGGCCATGGCCTCTGGTTCCCACGACCTATCCAGCGATTAGGAAAACGGTTGTTCAGGTAATTTCTAACAGCTCTAGAGAAGTGTGCTGGCGCTCCGTCTTGCATGAAATACATATGTTGCCTTATGTTCAGCGGAATATCATCGAGAAAATCTGGTAAATGTGTTTCTAGGAACTCAAGGTAGAGTTCCCCGTTTAAATTGGCCGGTAGTTCGAAAGGGCCCAATAAATGATTATCGATTATACCACACCATACATTAATTTTGAATTTATGTTGGAAATGACGTTCGTGTACTGAATGTGGATTTTGTAATGCCCATGTGCGTTTATTTCTAAAATTGAAAATGCCTCTACGTGTAAACGTTGCTTCATCAGTAAATAGTATCTTATTCAGAAACATGGGGTCGGCATTTATTTAGGCACAGCAAAAACGGGCAAATTCTATCCTGGGCGCAAAATCATTTTCTAATAAATTTTGCACAGGAGTGAAATGATACGGATAAAGACCCTCTTCGTGAAATATTTTACAAATGGATGACTTGCCTACTCCAGTTGCCGCAGCAGCATGTCTTGCACTTATTTCCGATTTTCAGCCACGCGGACCAGAATTTCTTCTTCTTGTTCTGGAGTTATAACCTTCGGGCGCCCTGCGGAATTCCGTTTAGGACGAAATGTAGCTGTTTCTCCTAATCGATCGTAAAGATTTTTAAAGATCTTGAAATCAGGTTGTCTTCGATTTGGATAGAGTTCTGAATATCGTCTATAGGCTTCGCGTCCATTAAAATTTGCCTGCGCATATACACACAACATATCCCTCATTTCGGCATTTGAAAAAAGATTGTGCCTCGGCATTGTTTCTCAACTTACGAAAAATTTAAAAATTCAACAAAACAGTAAACTGGATGCAAAATCTCAGAAAACACTAATTAAATATTTTCTGACAACTTTAAACTAATCAACAAACAACAACAACATGGCGGTTTCCTAACAACTGCGCCTCTAAAGTTCATTTACTTTCTCATAGCTTACTTTAAAAAAGCGAATTATTTCCCGATTATATTAATTATTCAGCCGGGGTCGAGTGCATGGTGCACTAAATAATTTAAATACAAATATCTCCAAAACGGTAACTCTGAGCGACTTCAACTTAGTATACCTTTTTTACGTAAAAAATATGAAAAAAGTATTATTTTCAATAAAAACTTAAATACAGTTAAGCACAAAAAAGTTATAACCTTATGAAAGAGAAAAAGATGTCGCAGACAGCGCCCCCTACATTGTACACTCAATTTGTTAAAAAAATGAATTTCTCGGCCTAAAAAACCCCTAACTACAAATTTTTGTGAAAAAAAGTTACCTTTTGTTAAAGTTATTGGGGAAAAACAAAAAAAAAGTTTTAAGTTTAACACCCTGTATCTCAGTTAATATCAACTTTTGGATATAGGTAAATATAGTTAAATCGTAATATTTTTATATTAGGAGTCTGTGGTTTTTCCATGTACCATTAATTAGCGGACACCCTGTATATTGCAAATACCTGCAAGACATGGAAAAATTACCGCAAAATCTTGGAATAAAACAAAATTTTATTACAAATTCCTGAAATAATATAAAATTATGGTTTTCTAAGCAGTTGATAATCATTCTTTTAGATAGTTGATAATCAGTTTTTCACTAAACTGCCTGGAATAAATAAAATTATGTTTCCAGATAGTTGATGATCGGTTTTAAAATTACATAATTTTAAATTACGAAATACACATAAAGTATAGGAATATATATATAGTATAAAAATATATAGGAAACATCCATATTAAAAAAAAGTGTGTCTTGCCTACCCAAACAACTGCTGGTTGGCATTGTTATCTTTTGTCCTATATCTTAGTAATGCAAACAAGTTTGAAATTGTTTTGAAGCCATTCTGGATACGCATGCGTAAAATATTACAATTTGTTATCTGAATTGAGTCCAATTTAAAAGAAGAAAAGTAAGAAAAATAACCTCACTTTTTTATGCCAGTGGGAAAATACATAAAACATAAACAAAAACAAATCTGTTACAATACAACCTTAAAATAGGTGTACATTATTAACAGGGTTTAAAAATAATATAAATTTGCGAGGAAATATAACAGCAGTACTCAGATGCAAAACCCAACTATTCAAAAAACTCATTTTCTTACAATATGAACTGTTGTCAGTCAGATGTGCTAATTATTAATCGAACCTTTAATAAACCAAACTTTTTTACTATCCTATACTTAAAAAGCAAACATTGTGTCGTCTATACTTTGCTTTTTAAAATTAACTAAATTTTGCCGAAACTATCGAAAAAACTTCACTTGAAATAATTTTTTTTTAATTCTTATTAACTTGTTATTTATAAATTATTATAAATATAATAATATATGTTCAATTATTGATAATTTGACATAAATATACTTAATTTGTAACTTAATTGCTGCACTTTAAAAATGGCAAACTACAATTTAATTGTTTATCAATAAATCTCTATTTTTCAAAAAAAAGTAAATTTTATTTTCTATTAAAAGAATTCCTTGAATGATAACCACTACAACTATATAAATATTTACCATTTTTTGACTTGCCTAAAAATTAATGCATAACTAATTTAATGCATAACTTAAATGGATATTACATATAATTCTATAGTTATATGTGCTTATAATTAAAATAGATAAAAATGCACCTCTACTTTAAAGTTAATTTCCCTTGGGTTAAGTTGCAGGTTCCAGGCAAGTGCAACCGGGTATAATAACCGAGATGGATACCGGTAATCCTCGTAGCGAGCGATTATTATTATGGTCAAGGTTCGCGACTTTTGCAAGTAATACCCGATAACAATAACTGCAAGGTATCGCGGTACGATCAATGCGAGACAAGGAAATATGCTTCCTGTTTTGTTGAAAAATCCATGCCAATAATCGAAGAGACAGGATTTTATTTACTAGAAGAACTATACAACAGTTAGGCGAGTAGTTATCTTAGCTACCAGATAAACGCAATTTAGATTTTGTGTTTTAAATAATTCAAAGTATCTCTCCTAATATTACAGTAGCATTGGGAGAAACGATTAGGAACACTAACTAGTAAATATATTTATATGATATAAAGTTGTGCTTATTGGATGAAGTACCGAATTTTTATCGCTCAAATAAACCTGCCAATAAATTATTTTCTGTGAAGCATATTGCAGGACCTAAATATATTTAATTATATAATAAAGGAGATCCTCAAATGTAACCTCTACGATTTCCCGATTTACACTCATTAAACTTTTTCCTCTGGGGTTACTTAAGACAGTTACTTTATACTAGTCCGATTGAAAATGTTAAAGAGTTTAGAAATAGGGTAGTGGTAAGTTGCGCAACAATTAGAAACACAGCAGGTATTTTTAAGCGAGTGCGACACTCAACAACTTTTCTAACCTCTGCACCTAGTTTGAATTGTACGTCATGTTAATCACTTTTTGATTTTATAAAGACGTTTGAGTTTTTTGAATAATTAAAACGGTTTTTTTTCATTGTTGTATTTATAAAATAAAAATGTAATACGTGGCGCCTTCTATTAGTGACATCGAAATAATAAAAAAAAATTTAATTTAGCCTGTTGGAAAACCTCCCTATACCTAATATCCTATGGCTGGCTATTCTCGTTTACTTCCAAATTATTTAGAAATATTGAAAATAAAATTAAAACTGTATCTCCACAGGGAAGCATTTTCGGACATGGGTTCGTAGAAAGTTTTTTTTTTAAATATTTTGACCCAAGGAATACGCCCTTTCATGTCACATTAATGACTCGCCTTGGATACGTTACATACATAGAGCGGCTACTGAAAAACAAATAGAAGACAACGTTTTTGAGAAAAATACATTTACTTCCTGTAAAACTAAATATTCAAGCGTTGTTTTATGCATAAATTATGGTGGTATCTCCAATAACTTTTGCGCGAAAAGAATTTAGAAGGAAGAAGTGCTTTTTTTGGACCAAACACGACTTGGCTGTAACGCAGCGACCCAGGAGATTGAGGTTATGGGCGCCCAAAGCACCAAAGCAAAATTACTTGGGCATCTAAGAAAGTGGATGAACTAACTGTCAAAGAAAGACTCCTGCAGAAGAATGCTGACCTTTGCATGGGAAATTTTCTAAATGCCAAAAAAGCGGCAACACTATAAGTGCGCTTTTAAACTTTCGAGTCCTAAATCTCAAAATAAATGATGTTTCGGCAGCTGTTGTTGACATCATTGGTTGATCTTAGTAGTGTCACATTTTGTATTGGTAACACAGTTCTTTTTTCAGGAGTAGGAGACCACACAGCATTTAGAGGCAAGTTGTTATTCTTGCGCCATTCATTCACTGAGTTAATAGCTACTTGGAGTTTAATGCAGTCCTCAATAGTATCAATTCTACAGTATAATTTGTTATCATCACAGTATAATAATTTGTTAACTTCTAAGTTCCTAGAAATGGTGTATTAATAAATGAGTTGAAAAGTAGAGGTCCCAATATGGAGCCTTGTGGTAGACTTAAAGGAGCGATTATTTCAGTTGAGCTGTGTTCAAAGCATTCAACATGTTGAGGACGTTTAGTGAGATAAGAAGAGATAAGAGAAATTAAACGAGATGAAAACCCAAATTGGTCAGAAAGATTTGATATAAGAATGGAATGGTCAAGACGGTCGAAAGCTTTCGAGAAATCTGTATAGACTACGTCAACTTGAGAATTATCGTTTATAGATTCTGATAATTTTAAATTCCGTGATCGTGTAACTGGCCGGTAGTTATCGATAAGATTTTTATAATTTTTTATATGAACAGAATAATTTTAGATTTTTTCCAGAGCAGAGGAAATTTTCTAGTTCCGAGGGCCAAGATTAAACAATATTGTTAGCGGTTTACAAGAAGCAGACGCACAGTCAAATATAAGAAATGCAGGTGTTTTATCTTTGGGCTTAATAGTAGAGCCGCATAGGGCGAAAAAAAGTGGTTCGCGTGCCAAACGGTGATGAAAGCAAACAATATATAGAGGTTAGTAAGTATTAACTTACTGATTACAAACGTCTCTCATCCCCCAACCCCTAAAATGTATTTTTATTTTAATTGTTAATACCTCGGATATCAATAGAGATAGAATTAAAAAAAATTCTCTGTTATTTTCACAAGTGCGAGGGGCATAACAAATGTTATATTGACTAAATCAATATCTCGAGAACTAAATGAGATATATAAAAATATCTAAATCAAAACTGATGCACGTACTTGAAGAAATTATTCCAGAAAGTCAACGTGGTAAGTTGCATATTTTTAAAATAAATAATTTGTTGCCTAAATAAGGGTATTTTTTAGGTAGTTTTGTATTCAACATCAACATTTATAATATTGTTATAATGATCGCATGGCAGAACTTCATCTTTTACAAAAACCTAAAAGCATGAGGACCTGTTTAAATTTAGCCAACCATTTTATATCTGTCCTTTGGAATAAATATGGAAAATATGACGAAATACATTTAGTTTTTGACAGATACGATGATTCTTCTCTCAAACAAAATACTAGAAATAAAAGGTATGAACAGAGCACCAAACAGTTAACTATTGGAAAGCCTCTTAATATATCAAATGTTCAAATCAGAGATTTGTTGTCAAGCAATAGAACAAAAAACGAATTATCAGAGTATTTGTCAAAAAAATGCCTGGACTCAGATTCGTTCAAGAACAAAAAACGTTTTGCATCTTGGAACAGAAGCTGCATGACCAATAGCAAAAATATTGAAGATCTTGCATCCAACCAGGAAGAAGCTGATACCAAAATCATTTTACATGCTACATATGCTGCCAATCATGCTGAAAAAAAAAAGAAGAAATATGTATTACTGTGTGCTCTCCGGGTATGAATTTACTACACGAAATATGTATGTAATAAAATATTTATACATTTATTATATTGTTTAGACACCGAAGTATTTATTTTTCTCTTGAAGTACAACGAAATCTTTAGTTGCGAACTGTAGCTTCAGACTGGATTAGGAGCAAAAAAGAGAAATGTTGATATAAACAAGATAGGCCAACAGCTCACGTACCTACAGAAAGAGGCTTTACCGAGTTTCATGCGCTATCAGGCTGCGATGTCACAGGAGGGTTTGCAAAAAAAGGTAAGAAAATATTAATGATTAAAACTTATAAAAATAAAACAATGTTTTTCTGCTAGTTTACATTGCATTATTCTTTTAGGCAAACTGAAGTTTTTTAAAGCGTTTCAAGCGGTAGATGATCAAATATTAGCTTCTTTAATCGATCTTGGCAATACTAAAATAGAAGTGGAGAAAATATCAAATCAGCTAGAAAAATTTATTTGCATGGTGTACACTGTGTCCCATTTTGGATGAGACTGCAGGGTATCTCTGTCATTTTTTAAGATAGAGCTTTGCGGTTTTCGCGACCCTGTATCACTTTTTTGTAAAACTTTTAAAGCCACAAACAGAAATATTCTAACTACTTTTGTTCCTGAAATACAGGGCGAAAACGAAAATGTTCACTTTTGGAGATGTTATTATTTCTCAGGCCCTGTATAAGATAGAATAAAAATGAAAACTGCTTATAATAGATATTTTTACATAAAAGTGGCGTATTTAATTTTTTTTCCCAATGCACTGTTTTTAAGATTGGGCACAAACTTGGTATTTATTAAATGGAACACCCTGTATATTTTAACGTCAAATTTTTGCATTTTTTTTTCTGAATACATTGATGTATCACAACCTAATCTTTGATAAATTTTAGCTCAAAGAATTAGAAAAATCCATATTTATGTTTATTTTTTTAATAGTAGGCCATGAATTCTTTGACACATGCATAAAAAAATGTTTTGTTTATTGCATTCATGGAAACTAAGTCACAAACAGACTCAATACATATCAATAATGATGGCTGACGGTGAAAATATGGAATTCCAAAATTTTGAAAAGTATGATATTATAAAATGTTTAAACCTTTCTAACGAAAATGTCGAAGCGGCGCAGCAATTATATTTAAATAGGTAAAGCTCTAGCTTATTTTATTTTGTTACAAAATTCAAAAAATAAAAAAGATCTTATTAGGTTTCCAGAAAGACGTCAGCCATCTCGGGCTACGGTATTCCGGTTAAAATCTAATCTTTTAAATTATGGCTGCTATTCAAAACCTAGGCAACCCCATGTTGATAGAAATGAAGCTGGCGAAATTAATGTTTTAGCGTGTGTGGAAGCAAGACCCCAAATTTCCTGTAGAAAGATAGAGGAAGAGATAGGAGTTTCCAAAACAAAAGTGCAAAAAATTTTAAAAAAGCATAAATTTAAACCGTATAAGATAAATATTATTCAAGAATTGCATCCTGACGATCCGTTTAAACGACTGGAATTTTCTAATTGGTTTTTAACCAAAACTAATGAAGATCCGGATTTTGTAAAAAAGGTAATATGGTCTGACGAATCCCATATAAGCAGTAGTGGCATATTTAATAGGCAAAATACCAGACATTGGTATCAAGAAAACCAACATATTACTTTTGAACGACAGCAACAAGGCCGATTTGGTTTTAGTGTTTCCTGTTTTGTATTGGGCACTAAAATTGTATATCCAATTTTTGAGGGTAGCTTAACTGCCCAACGATATCTAAATATATTGCAAAATAATTTGCCAAAGTTGCTGGAGGTCATACCTTTAGCCCAGCGACATCAAATATATTTCCAGCAAGAAGGAGCGCCCGCTCATAATTCAAGGGTAGTTAGAGAATATTTAAGTGCCCATTTTGATAGACGTTGGATTGGACGGGCCAATCAGATGGCCCCCGAGGTCACCGGACTTAAGTGTTTTGGACTTTTTTGTATGGTCGTACTTAAAAAATAAAATTTATGCAAATCGGCATAATAATATAAATGAACTCCGAGCGAGAACTGAAGAAGCATTCATAAACTTACAAAGGCAACCCTTTATAATTTTAAATGCCTTAAGACGAATACAGACTGTATGTGGTTTTTGTATAAGACAAAATGGACAGCAGTTTGAACAGTTTTATTAAATTTATATTTGTTGTTTTTTTATTGGTTTTTGTAATTAATTTTCTAATTTGATTCTTGTAATTACTAATTAGTTTTTAATGTTAAACCTGGTCCGATATATTTTTTTTTGTTTTTAACATTTTTATGTTTATATTAATATTTTAAGTTAATGTTTAAAATATAGTTAAATAAACAGGTTTAAATCACATGGCGTTTTAAAAAAGTAATAATTAAATGCATGTGTGTAAGAATTCATGGCCTACTATTAAAAACAAAAATAAATATGGATTTTTCTGATTTTTGAAGCTAAAATTTACTAAAGAATAGGTTGTGATACATCAATGTATTTAGAAAAAAAAATGCAATAATTTGACGTTAAAATATACAGGGTGTTCCATTTAAAAAATACCAAGTTTGTGCCCAATCTTAAAAACAGTGCATTGGGAAAAAAAATTAAATACGCCACTTTTATGTAAAAATATCTATTATAAGCAGTTTTAATTTTTATTCTATCTTATACAGGGCCTGAGAAATAATAACATCTCCAAAAGTGAACATTTTCGTTTTCACCCTGTATTTCAGGAACAAAAGTAGTTAGAATATTTCTGTTTGTGGCTTTAAAAGTTTTACAAAAAAGTGATACAGGGTCGCGAAAACCGCAAAGCTCTATCTTAAAAAATGACAGAGCTACCCTACAGTCTCATCCAAAATGGGGCACAGTGTACAACCTAAAAGCCAATATAACGACACCGGCAAAGTTACGCTGGTGGGGATTTTCCAAACAGCAGCTGGAAAGTGAGCAGCTCTCTCCAACCCAAAGTTCATTATTACCAGCTTTAGGAAGAGCCCGATTACAGGCATATATTTGGATAAATGCCCATAAAAAAACTGAAGTAGAATTAGAATCAACCGAGTATGGCTGGCAAAAAGAAGAGAATGTATTTCTACCAGTTCTCTCTGGTCTACCAAATGTTGCGTCAAATAAAATTTTAAATTTAATCTCATGTGCCTGCAAAAAAAAAAATAGATGCACCACAAAACAGTGCAAGCGTGTTCAAAATAAACTTCGATGCACGGAGAGTTGTATGTGTGTGGACGAACTCTGTGAGAACCGCAACTCTTTTAAAAATGAGAGTTCTGATGATGAATAATTTTTTTTTTACCTGTAAAGTAATTTTTAGTTTTTTATGTGCAATCTATTATACCAATCTGTACTTATTAAAGTAATAAACAAATGTGTTTTTTTTTAATTAAAAAAAAGAGTCAGGGGGAGGTGGTATTAGTTTGGGGTAAAGGGGAGTTAGGTTTCTCGGTTTCTAATCCAAACACAAAAAAATTAAATCGCTAACATCAAAAGTTTCCGAGATTTAAAAAGTTTACTCCTTAGGGGGGAGTGGAAGTGACTCAAACGTGGATGGAGGGGAAAATATGTATTAATTATTATATTTTTACTATCCTAAATAATAAATAAACAAAATTTCTATAAAAAGGTCGGTACATTATACTAAGTATTTTGTTAAATCTAGTGTGTGAATATATTTTTTTTGGTTTGATGATCGATTTTATTTTTTTTTTTGATGGGAGGGGTTAACGTAATTCAAACAATATGCACCTTTTTAAAAAGCTTAAGAAATTTGCATAATAAAATAGTTAAAGTTTTTTTGTAGGATAAAATGTTAAAAAAATATTTGAAAAAAACTAAAATTTCCAACAAAAAAACATACAAATTTGAATATAGCTGCTTTAGTTTTTGAGATATGAAAATATTTCTAATGACCTTTTTCTTTCTACAAGTACTTGTGAATATAACAGTAAAAAAAGTGGACCGCTAGCATTATTAGTTTTCGAGATACAGCGATTTAAAAATTTTACTTTTTAAAGAGAGTGGTTGGTGGTGACTGACGCGGGGGTGGAGGGGACAACACCGGCTTTCGTAATCAGTAACTTAATACCATCTAACCTATATAGGCTGTTTGCTTTCATCATAGTTTGGCACGCGAAATGCCCTATGCGGCTCTACTATAACTGATTTTAAAGCACTTAGTACTTCATTTTCTGTGAAAGATGTAATGTTAATAGTATTGCAATGTGAGTAGTTGATTTCAGTTATCTTCTGTTGGGATGTGCTTCTGTTGTATGAGTTATAAAAAAATTGAGCAAAGGAGTCTGCTATTTTTTGGGGGTCAGTTAGGAAAGAACCAGTTTGATCATACATATTACGTGGCATAGAACTGTTTTTTTGTGAACTTAAAATCAACTTCCAAAAGTTGTTTTTAAGTCCATTAAAATAAATGTGTAAATTTTATGAATATAAATAAATAAAACAGATATAAAAGAGTAACAAAAAATGTAGTAACCTTAACTTAAATCAATTAATTCAAAAATATCATTCATAGTTAACAAAAATATTGATTGTTTAAGTTATTAAGAAAATGTGGTATTTTTTTCAAAAAAATCCTATCAGCATGTGCATAAGTCAAAAACGAAGAAAGTTAGAGAGTTAAAAATTTGTACAAATATTCTTCAAATAAAATGATTTGACACCTATTTCAACGTTTTTCGAAAAAATAGACAGGGAGGTAAAAAATAATTTTTCTTGGGAAAATGTCGTATTTTTTTCAAAAAAAATCCTATCAGCATGTGCATAAGTCAAAAACGAAGAAAATTAGAGAATTGAAAATTTGTACAAATATTCTTCAAATAAAATGATTTGACACCTCTATCAACATTTTTCGAAAAAATAGACAGGGAGGTAAAAAATAATTTTTCTTCGGAAAATGTGGTATTTCTTTCAAAAAAATCCTATCAGCATGTGCATAAGTCAAAAACGAAGAAAGTTAGAGAGTTAAAAATTTGTACAAATATTCTTCAAATAAAATGATTTGACACCTCTATCAACATTTTTCGAAAAAATAGACAGGGAGGTAAAAAATAATTTTTCTTCGGAAAATGTGGTATTTTTTTCAAAAAAATCCTATCAGCATGTGCATAAGTTAAAAACGAAGAAAGTTAGAGAGTTGAAAATTTGTACAAATATTCTTCAAATAAAATGATTTGACACCTATTTCAACGTTTTTCGAAAAAATAGACAGGGAGGTAAAAAATAATTTTTCTTCGGAAAATGTGGTATTTTTTTCAAAAAAATCCTATCAGCATGTGCATAAGTTAAAAACGAAGAAAGTTAGAGAGTTGAAAATTTGTACAAATATTCTTCAAATAAAATGATTTGACACCTATTTCAACGTTTTTCGAAAAAATAGACAGGGAGGTAAAAAATAATTTTTCTTCGGAAAATGTGGTATTTTTTTCAAAAAAATCCTATCAGCATGTGCATAAGTTAAAAACGAAGAAAGTTAGAGAGTTGAAAATTTGTACAAATATTCTTCAAATAAAATGATTTGACACCTATTTCAACGTTTTTCGAAAAAATAGACAGGGAGGTAAAAAATAATTTTTCTTCGGAAAATGTGGTATTTTTTTCAAAAAAATCCTATCAGCATGTGCATAAGTCAAAAACGAAGAAAGTTAGAGAGTTGAAAATTTGTACAAATATTCTTCAAATAAAATGATTTGACACCTCTATCAACATTTTTCGAAAAAATAGACAGGGAGGTAAAAAATAATTTTTCTTCGGAAAATGTGGTATTTTTTTCAAAAAAATCCTATCAGCATGTGCATAAGTTAAAAACGAAGAAAGTTAGAGAGTTGAAAATTTGTACAAATATTCTTCAAATAAAATGATTTGACACCTATTTCAACGTTTTTCGAAAAAATAGACAGGGAGGTAAAAAATAATTTTTCTTCGGAAAATGTGGTATTTTTTTCAAAAAAATCCTATCAGCATGTGCATAAGTTAAAAACGAAGAAAGTTAGAGAGTTGAAAATTTGTACAAATATTCTTCAAATAAAATGATTTGACACCTATTTCAACGTTTTTCGAAAAAATAGACAGGGAGGTAAAAAATAATTTTTCTTCGGAAAATGTGGTATTTTTTTCAAAAAAATCCTATCAGCATGTGCATAAGTCAAAAACGAAGAAAGTTAGAGAGTTGAAAATTTGTACAAATATTCTTCAAATAAAATGATTTGACACCTCTATCAACATTTTTCGAAAAAATAGACAGGGAGGTAAAAAATAATTTTTCTTCGGAAAATGTGGTATTTTTTTCAAAAAAATCCTATCAGCATGTGCATAAGTTAAAAACGAAGAAAGTTAGAGAGTTGAAAATTTGTACAAATATTCTTCAAATAAAATGATTTGACACCTATTTCAACGTTTTTCGAAAAAATAGACAGGGAGGTAAAAAATAATTTTTCTTCGGAAAATGTGGTATTTTTTTCAAAAAAATCCTATCAGCATGTGCATAAGTCAAAAACGAAGAAAATTAGAGAATTGAAAATTTCTACAAATATTCTTCAAATAAAATGATTTGACACCTCTATCAACATTTTTCGAAAAAATAGACAGGGAGGTAAAAAATAATTTTTCTTCGGAAAATGTGGTATTTTTTTCAAAAAAATCCTATCAGCATGTGCATAAGTCAAAAACGAAGAAAATTAGAGAATTGAAAATTTGTACAAATATTCTTCAAATAAAATGATTTGACACCTCTATCAACATTTTTCGAAAAAATAGACAGGGAGGTAAAAAATAATTTTTCTTCAGAAAATGTGGTTTTTTTTTCAAAAAAATCCTATCAGCATGTGCATAAGTTAAAAACGAAGAAAGTTAGAGAGTTGAAAATTTGTACAAATATTCTTCAAATAAAATGATTTGACACCTATTTCAACGTTTTTCGAAAAAATAGACAGGGAGGTAAAAAATAATTTTTCTTCGGAAAATGTGGTATTTTTTTCAAAAAAATCCTATCAGCATGTGCATAAGTTAAAAACGAAGAAAGTTAGAGAGTTGAAAATTTGTACAAATATTCTTCAAATAAAATGATTTGACACCTATTTCAACGTTTTTCGAAAAAATAGACAGGGAGGTAAAAAATAATTTTTCTTCGGAAAATGTGGTATTTTTTTCAAAAAAATCCTATCAGCATGTGCATAAGTCAAAAACGAAGAAAGTTAGAGAGTTGAAAATTTGTACAAATATTCTTCAAATAAAATGATTTGACACCTCTATCAACATTTTTCGAAAAAATAGACAGGGAGGTAAAAAATAATTTTTCTTCGGAAAATGTGGTATTTTTTTCAAAAAAATCCTATCAGCATGTGCATAAGTTAAAAACGAAGAAAGTTAGAGAGTTGAAAATTTGTACAAATATTCTTCAAATAAAATGATTTGACACCTATTTCAACGTTTTTCGAAAAAATAGACAGGGAGGTAAAAAATAATTTTTCTTCGGAAAATGTGGTATTTTTTTCAAAAAAATCCTATCAGCATGTGCATAAGTTAAAAACGAAGAAAGTTAGAGAGTTGAAAATTTGTACAAATATTCTTCAAATAAAATGATTTGACACCTATTTCAACGTTTTTCGAAAAAATAGACAGGGAGGTAAAAAATAATTTTTCTTCGGAAAATGTGGTATTTTTTTCAAAAAAATCCTATCAGCATGTGCATAAGTCAAAAACGAAGAAAGTTAGAGAGTTGAAAATTTGTACAAATATTCTTCAAATAAAATGATTTGACACCTCTATCAACATTTTTCGAAAAAATAGACAGGGAGGTAAAAAATAATTTTTCTTCGGAAAATGTGGTATTTTTTTCAAAAAAATCCTATCAGCATGTGCATAAGTTAAAAACGAAGAAAGTTAGAGAGTTGAAAATTTGTACAAATATTCTTCAAATAAAATGATTTGACACCTATTTCAACGTTTTTCGAAAAAATAGACAGGGAGGTAAAAAATAATTTTTCTTCGGAAAATGTGGTATTTTTTTCAAAAAAATCCTATCAGCATGTGCATAAGTCAAAAACGAAGAAAATTAGAGAATTGAAAATTTCTACAAATATTCTTCAAATAAAATGATTTGACACCTCTATCAACATTTTTCGAAAAAATAGACAGGGAGGTAAAAAATAATTTTTCTTCGGAAAATGTGGTATTTTTTTCAAAAAAATCCTATCAGCATGTGCATAAGTCAAAAACGAAGAAAATTAGAGAATTGAAAATTTGTACAAATATTCTTCAAATAAAATGATTTGACACCTCTATCAACATTTTTCGAAAAAATAGACAGGGAGGTAAAAAATAATTTTTCTTCAGAAAATGTGGTTTTTTTTTCAAAAAAATCCTATCAGCATGTGCATAAGTCAAAAATGAAGAAAATTAGAGAATTGAAAATTTCTACAAATATTCTTCAAATAAAATGATTTGACACCTCTGTCAACGTTTTTGGAAAAAATAGACAGGGAGGTAAAAAATAATTTTTCTTGGGAAAATGTATTTTTTTCAAAAAAAATCCTATCAGCATGTGCATAAGTCAAAAACGAAAAAAGTTAGAGAGTTTTATTTAATTCTACTAATAATGAAACATTTATTCAATTACCGGGAAAACCTGACCTAAATTTACAATTTCACAAACGTTAGTCTCGTACATTATCCTTTCCATAAGCAGTAAGCATATCACGACATGACAAGTAGGAAATAATAATAACCTTTAAAACAATAATCACGGCATAAATGCCCGACAGAATTAATTATTTTCAACCTTTACCTTTTGATCGTTTTCCTTACGTGGGTATTGGCCGCGATTCGCCTTGGGCGCAGAGCATACCATAAAGGCGATCAGAAAAATTGTGACAATGGTGACTAAATAAGGAACGTAAGGAGGCCATCTCAAGAAGAACTTAACATCTCGTTATGTATTGAGGGAAATTTAAAAACTATTAAATTTTTTCACAATTTAGTGCATAAATAATGCACTATTATCACTGTAGTGACTTCTATTGGTCATAAACTATTATGACTGTGCATTAAAAAGAGTTGTGTAAAACCGAGACTCATTGGACAAAAATTTTCCAAGAACTCTTGTGCGGGATCTTACCACAAACTGTGAATTAACAGCAACTAAAGTACCGTACCGTATTTTTCTCACTTGCTTAACAAATTATTATTAGTACACAGAACCATTTAAAGATGATAAATGAACGAGGTATAGTGGTGGCTCTGGCGGCAGTCCGAGGTACCGCTATCCATTTGCACCCCGCAAGAAAAATAAATTAAAAAGCAGAGGAAGAGGAAGAAGAAGACGAAGAAGGCAAATTGCGCAAACAGTAAATCACTACTACCGCAATCAGTGCGGACAGATGAGCATCGCATCGAAGAATGGACGAATGAATCATCGTCATAATGCTTCTCTACTATCGCAACTTCCTTTCTTCAATTTCTTCACGGCGGGCTTTACGATTTCTGTACCCGTTATATTTACTAAGGATCTCGGTGTTTTCTTGGAATTATAATATTATTTGTTATTTAGTTTTATTATTGTTATATACGAGGTCTGGCTATTAAATAACGAGACTAGTTACGAAAAAGGGTTTTATTATACATTCGAATGCTCCCCCTCGCCACACATCTTTCCATACGTTTTTTCCATTGATCGAAGCAGTGCTGGAAGTCTTCTTTGGTGAGGGCCTTTAGGAGCTCTGCCGTTTTTTGCTTTATGGCTTCGATCGACTCAAATCGGGTCCCTTTCAAAGCAGATTTTATCTTCGGAAACAAAAAATAGTCACATGGGGCCAAATCTGGCGAATACGGCGCGTGTTCGAGCACTGGAGTGCGCTTACCGGCCAAATACTGCTTCACATATAGCGCGTTATGGGCAGGTGCGATGTCCTGGTGCAAAATCGACGAGTTGTTTTTCCACAACTCGGTCCGTTTCTTACGAACTCGTTCTCGCAGTGTTGCCAAAACTAACAAATAGTAAGTCTGGTTGACAGCCTGACCCTCTGGAACCCATTCAGTCATCACGATACCGTTAATGTCGAAAAAAACGATCAACGTTACCTTGAATTTTGATTTGGACATCCTTGCTTTTTTTATTCTGGGCGATTCAGGCGTATGCATCGATTGCCGCTTGGTTTCAACATCGTATTAAAAAATCCGTAATAATGTTTTTTATCAGTCCGGGATCTTTTTCTAACCTTTCAAGGAAATCTGAGCAGACCTGTTGACGCAAGAGCTTTTGGTCAGGAGTCAAGTTTTTTGGCACCAATTTCGCACAGACTTTTGTCATGTGTAATTCCCCGTGTAAAATTTTTCTAACCGTTTCTTTATCGGCGTTTACAGCCTCGGCAATCATCCGGGTGCTCATTCGACGATCTGCAGGGACAATTTGGTTGATTTTGGTCACTGTTTCCGGAGTTGAAACATTGACAGGGTGACCTGAGCGTTGGTCATCTTCAGTGCTCTCTCGGCCCTCACTAAAGCGCTTACACCACACGCACGAGAGAGAGAATTTTCCCCATAGGTCTCTTGCAACAATTTATAGTACTTAGTCGGAGTTTTTTCAATTTAACGAGAAATTTAAGATTGATGCGTTGCTCTTGTTTTTCGTCACACATGGTTTTCGGAAAAAAAACACGTTCGTTTTAAACCGCTATTGCACGAATACTATAATAGTGACCAAAACGTGTTTTGGTACCCGTCTAGGGCGCCCTCTAGGCACGCAATCTCGTTATTTAATAGCCAGACCTCGTAATTGAATTAATTTTTATTAATTTTGAATTTTAAATTTAGCCTGATTTTTAATAGTCCTGAATAAAGTGTATCAATTTAATATAATACACGTCATTGAATTTTTTTTTAGTCACTATATACCTTATATAGTAAATAAAAAAAGGCAAAACATGATAATTTCTAAAGAGACATATACAGTGTATCCCAACTTCGAGTGTGGCATTAAGATGCTCTTATTCAATTCCTTACCTTAAATTTAATTAGTGTAATTGAGCAAGAGTTTAGAAAGCAATATTTCTTAGGAGTAGTCAAATTGATGATAATTCCATTTTTTTCATTATCAGCCATTGCTTGTCAACTCTTGAACATAGGTCTCTTCCACTTCTTTCCAATGACTTTCTGTCCTGTATTATCTGTAACCAGTTTCTACCAACAATTTTTTTTACGTAATCGACCCATTTAGATAACTAATTTATATAGTCTTAAGGATGATCTTATAGAGTTCGGAATATTGACTAAATATAAAAAAAATGTTTGATAAAGGGTTAAAAATTCCAAATCTTACACTGGCAATCCCTTCCCTAGGTTTAGAACTAATTTACAAAAACAAATAAATATTTACAACGGCAGATTACTAATTTATATACTCAAGGATGATCTTATAGAGATCGAAACGTTGACTAAATAATAACAAGTGTTTGTCTAGAAGTTATTTATTTTTATTCTCCTTAGATATGGGACCAATTCACACAATAAGAATTCTACAAAAAAAAAAACAATTTATTAACAAAATGTATCATTTTCTGCTAGGATTTTAAGGATTTTTTTGACCACAATTGTGAAGCTGTCAAGGAAACTTTTCAATCAAGAATCACTTCATTTTGACGCTCCAGAGTGACATTATTAATTAATTTACGAGAGGAAGAAAGAACTTGTAAAGCACAGGCACTCTTGTAAGAAAATTCCTAATATTTCATTATTTTCTGGCAGGATTTTAAGAATTTCCTTGACCACAGTTGTGAAGTTGCCAAGGAATCTCTTTTATCAAAAATCACTGCATTTTGAAGCTCTTGAGTGACGTTATTCATTAATTTACAAGAGGGAGAAAGATCTTGTATAGTACAGGCACTTCTGTAAGAAAAATGTTAATAACTCATAATTTTCTGCTAGGATTTTAGGGATTTGCTTGACCAGAGTTGTGAAGTTGTTAGGAATCTTCTCTATTAAGAATCACTTCATTTTGAAGCTCCGGAGTGACGATATTCATTAATTTACAAGAGGGAGAAAGATCTTGTATAGTACAGGCACTTCTGTAAGAAAAATCCTAATAACTCATCATTTTCTACTAGGATTTTTGGGGATTTCTTTGACTACAGTTGTGAAGTTATCAAGAAATCTTTCTTATTAAAAATCACTTAATTTTAAAGCTCTAAATTGAGATTATTCATTCATTCACAAGAGGGAGAAAGATCTTGTATAGTACAGGCACTCCTGTGAGAAAATTCCTAATAACTCATCATTTTTTGCCAGGACTTTAAGGATTTCCTTGACTACAATTGTGAAGTTGTCAAAGAACCTCTTCGATGAAGAATGACTTCATTTTGAAGCTCTGGAGTGACATTATTCATTAATTTACAAGAGGGAGAAAGATCTTGTACAGCACAGGCACTTCTGTGAGAAAATTCCTAATAACTCATCATTTTCTGCCAGGACTTTAAAGGTTTCCTTTACTACACTTGTAAAGTTGTCAATGAATCTCTTCTATTAAGAATCACTTCATTTTGAAGCTCTGAATTGACATTATTTATTAACTTACAAGAGGAAGAAAGATCTTGTATAACACAGGCACTCCTGTAAGAAAAATCCTCATAACTCATCATTTTCTGCGAGAATTTTAAAGAATTTCTTTTACCACATTTCTGAAGTTATTAAGAAATACCTTTTGTCAACAATCATTTTATTTTAAAGCTCTAGAGTGACGTTATCCATTAATTTATAAGAAGAAGATCTTAGAGTAGAGGCTTTCCTGTAAGAAAATGCCTAATAACTCATCATTTTCTGCTAGAATTTAAAGTTACACTTTCTTAGGATTTTAATAGCAAAAATATGAAACTGGTCAATATGATGAAAATTGAAATACTTTTTTGCTATCTTGCTACATCCAATAGTTTCTAACCTGCGACTCGGGTGTTGTATTCAAGTCTTTGATAGGGTTTTTTAGAATATTGCTAGTTTAACTTAATTAGATACAAGAACTATTATGGCATTTGGAGCATCAACTCAACAATTAAGGTATTATTGTCGATTCAACCTAAATAAGCCAAATTTTTTACTTTTATAGATGTTACTTTTAACAATTAACGTAAATGATCTCATATAGAGAGGAAAACGTGAGATTAAAGGCTGATTTTCTGTTAATCACGCAAAAAATTTACTTACTCAAACAGTTTTCCAGATACAATAATATAGAGATCCATGGGATACCAGAAATAAAAAATGAAAATCTTATTACAATTGTAAGTAATATAGATATCGTGCAATATCGAAGAAGAAAAAAATTGATTTTATTCATCGTGTCCAGAGTCGAAATCAAAATCTACCAAAGCCTATAGTAGTTCGATTTTCATCCCGCATTTTTAAGGAGAAAGTGATGGGTGCTGTGAATGCCAAGATTCGTTCTACTGGGAAAAATGGACCTGGTTTAATGCTGGCCAGTGCTCACAAGCCAATATTTATAAATGAAAACCTAATCAGCGAAAAGAAGATATTGTTGAAGGAGGTCAAGCAGTTTGCTAAGGATCATCAGTTTAAATTTGTCTGGGTCAAGAATGGCAATATCTTCTTGAGGAAAAATGAAAGATCACGAATTATTCTTGTAAGAAACTCATCTGTTTTGGAGAAGTTGGGTGATGGCTCTGCGTAATATATTTATAATGGTTCATTAATTAAGATATTTTTGTTAATAAAATGGCTCTTTACGTATACTGCCAAAATACAAGGGGCTTAAGAACCAAGCTTAATGAATTTTCTTTGGCCATGGATGGGATGAACTTTGATATTGTTTGTTTAAGTGAATCCTGGCTTAATAAAAACATATCTGATGAAGAACTGTTTGACTTAAATAAGTACAATGTCTTTCGACGTGATCGGGAGACAACAATTTCACAAAAGAAGGATGGGGGTGGTGTGTTAATAGCAACCAAGAAAGTGCTTAATGCAGTTAGTGTACCAGGGTTTTTCAGTGATACAGAGGATGTATGGGTGGCTTTGAAAGTCGGAATCAATACAGTGTATCTTTGTAGCGTTTATATGCCGCCAAGTGATCGTATGGCATATTCTTGTTTTTCTTCAAAATTATCCTGGATAAGTGACAATGTGGGTGATAGTTCTATTCTGGTGTGTGGTGATATGAACTGTTCTTTGGTTACATGGGAAAAGAAAAATAAAACTGAAGATTTTTTGATACCTATTACCGTAAGTGCTGAGCGTGCAGAACTTATAGATACATTATCATTTAGTGGACTAATGCAATAAAATCCTATTAAACATAATAATAACAAAATTTTGGATTTAATTCTTTGTAATAAAAACTATATTAGTCATATTATAAAATGTTCAGCCCCAGCAGTTAAAGAGGATAGCCACCATCCTGCTTTTGAATTTTTGTTTTGCCTAGATATTCCTAAATCCTTAAGAAACCCAAAACATAGTTTTTTTAATTATAAAAAGGCAAACTTCGAGGAAATCAATAATGAAATGTCTAAAATTTATTGGAATACTATTCTTACTAGTGTTAATATTGATATAAATCTAAGTAAATTTTATAATATTTTAATGGATATAATCAAAGAGAGGGTTCCACTTATCCATCAGAGTAGTGGTTACCCTCATTATTTTTCAAAAGCTACTATTAAAGTAATTAAGGAAAAAAATAAATTCCACAAAAAATGAAAAATATATAAAAACCCATCTGATCTAAACATATTTAAACTCTTAAGAAGTCGATCTAAGGGGCTAATAAAACGTGATTTTAACAATTATATATCCTTTTTAGAGGACGAAATATCAACAAATAATAAAATTTTCTGGAAACTTGTATCTGTTAAGAGGGGAAATTCTGGCTTACCTTCAGTTATGAAATATAATAATATTGAAGTCTCCACCTCAAAAGAAATAGCGATTCATTCTCAGAGTATTTTAAATCAGTTTTTGTAGCGCCAAGTGTATCAAATAATCACCATAACAGTAACATGACACACGATAATCTAGGTTTAATTCAATTTCAACTGGATGAGGTTGTAGCAGGAATTAATGATCTGCATCCTAAAAAGGGTGCAGGACCTGATGGCATACCTTCATTATTTGTCAAAAATTGTTCTAGAGGGCTCTCATATCCTTTATCTAAATTATATAATCAATCGCTTTTACAAGGTCATTTTCCGGATGCGTGGAAGGTTTCCAATGTAATTCCTATATATAATAACGTACAAAAAAATATTATCTCCAACTACCGTCCAATAAGTAAGCTCAGTATATTTGCAAAATTATTTAAAAAACTTTTATATACATATTTTTTTAAGTTGGTGAAAGGACAATTGATTTTTGAACAACATGGGTTTTTTGCAAACCGTTCTGTGGACAGCAATCTTCTCACCTATCTTGAATTTTTAAAGAAAAATATGGACAAACGTATTCAGGTTGATAGCGTCTACACGGACTTCAGCAAGGCCTTCGATAAAATTAACATTTCAATTTGTCTAAAAAAACTATCTTTGGTAGGGGTGGGTGGTTTTCTTTTAAAATGGGTTGAATCTTACCTCTTAAATCGAAGGTTCACAGTCTGCATAAACGGCGTAAACTCTGCAATAGTTAATGTAACCTCGGGGGTGCCCCAAGGATCTCATTTGGGCCCCCCTTTTTTCATAATATTTATAAATGATATATTTAAATGTTTTAAACACTCGGAGTTTTTGCTTTATGCAGATGATCTTAAATTCTTTAGACCTATAAAGTCACACGAAGACTGCCAGCTCCTGCAAGAGGATATAGAAAGCCTTGTTGAATACTGTCGGATCAATTGCCTATTTTTAAATATTGAAAAATGTCAGTTTATTTCATTTACTAAAAATAAATTAAAAATCCAATTTAATTATAATGTGAATAATGTTGATTTTAAAAGGGCTCAAGATGTGAAGGATTTGGGAATCATTTTTGACGAAAAGTTACTTTTTGATAAACATATTAATACTATCGGGGGCGTATTAATGTAAAACTACCCGTCGTACATAATACGCGGTTCGGTCCAATAATAAAAGCCAAAAACTTTAGACAAAAAAAACACTTATATTATCAAACAAAAATCAGGCAGTTTTAAGATGGTTAAAGACTATGTAATGTATGAAAATTAAATAAAAATCAGAAAAAGCAAAAAACCTATTAACCCGGCCCTGAGAATATATACGACTCAAAAAAAAATTCGAATTTAAACTTCGAATAAAACCGACCGAAATAATAAAATAAAAACTGATAGCTCTGACAGACGTCGTTCAGGATGACGTGACAAATACCTTAGTAACACTAATGTGTATAAAATGTTAGGGTTTATTAATAGGCAGGCTAAAATTTTAAAATCCTCTAAATCCTATATTTTTTTGTATTATGCATTTGTTTATAGCAAGCTTAATTTTGGGTGTGTTGTTTGGAATCCGATTTACTTAATTTATAAAGATAGATTGGAATCTGTGCAGAACAAATTTTTGAAGTGTCTTTATTATAGGGATAATTTAAATATTGTTACTAATGACTTAGGTGATATAAGAAAACATTTTGGTATACTTACTCTTGACAACAGAAGAAAAATTTCAGACTTTTATTTTTGCATAAACTGTTGAATAATAAAGTGGATTGTCCATGTTTGATGCAGGGGTAGAGGTTTAATGTTCCATCACGGCAGTTAAGACTTAGTGATCTTTTTAATTTACCTTTCAGAAATACTAACAGTTGTCAGTCATCTCCACTGTGTAGAATGATGAGATTATCAAATTTTTATAATAACATAGATCTCTTTTTTGAAACCCAGAAAAACCTGAAAGGTGTATTGAAGAGAGAGCTACTATAATTCGTGTCCCAGACTTTGTCTTTTGTGTAGGAATTAGTATTTACAGATTAGTATTTAAAATTTAATAGTCTTTTTCTGGTTTAGCAATTGTTAAGTGTATTTAACTTTAGTGTTTGCAAGTTTATATTTGCTTCTATATTTATGAGTGGATACTGTAGTGGGTTTACCTGTTTGTATCCTTAAGAGAATAAATAAATAAATATTAATTATATGATCACTATTAATGCCATAATTAGGCTAAATAGTTTTAAAACAATAGTAAAACTTTCTTGCATTTAAACAATACCCACAATTCATTTACCGCTTAATTAAGTAATATACTAAAAATTAACTAAATAAAAAAAAGAATTAATTACAATACGCCATTTATACATGAAAGTGGAATAAAACAAGAAAGAAAGGCCTCATCAATTGCCTAATTCATTTAAATTTAAGTCGTTTAGGATGAGAACTTTTACAATTTAAGCTCCATTGTTTATTAATCTGAGCCTTTTACTTAGTAATTTAGCAGATTTTGCATTTTTTAATAATTAGGAGATGATTGATGGATATTAAGAAGAAATTTCTATTGTTTAAAAAAATCTGATATTTCTTATGATTAATAATTGGTTTAAGTATATCACTTGCTATTATATTGATGCTACAATTATAAAAATCTGTTCACTTCTACATTTTAGATCCTTTAGTACATTTTATAACTATCATTTTTAAAACAAGTAAACTTCATTCAAAAATTGTCACTTCAGTATACAAAGCTGGTAGTATAAATGTAGGAAATAATACTTATTAATAAATACTATGAAGAGAGCTGAGTTGAATGTCTTTGAGAGTTGTGTGAAGTTATGTTCATATACCTCAAGGAACCTATACGAATTTATTACCTATATAAATCCTCTTATAGATGGGCATTCAATTATTTAATGGTTAGTTTAGGTCCTAGGCTGATGATATGGTTGCCATATTTTGTGGAGATACATGGACTGAAGTTAGAGAGAGCACAATTGTTGACATTAAATTAATTAAAAGTGGTTGGATTTCTTTAAATTGACCCAGTAAAACAAAATATATTTGAACAAACCTAAAATTGAAAATTTAGACTGTCTTGTCTAAATAAAATAATGGATAAATATTTGAAATGGGATTCACATATGGACAGTGTTATGCAATAGAGTCTTAAGCCACGCGCAAGTCATTTTGAGTAAAACGCGCTTTAAGTTTTAAAGTAAATATACAATATTTCATTAACATTGCGACCACATAGGATAAAATTTTTGGTAAAATTTGTTAGTATCTGCTTATAGTATATATTTATTTAGTAAAATATGGCAAATATTGCAAAAGGCTTATAAAAAACACTATAATTTTTATTGCAAATATATTTCAAGAAGTTCCACACTCAACAAATGTTTTAAGGTACTTAACATGTTATTGCATATCCGTAACCTACTGAACAAAAATAATACACACTACGTTTTATGGCACTTAACGTTATATTACAAAAATTAAATATCTATAAACAAGCATGTTAATGTAAGTCAGCCTAGTTATTATATCGCCGGCTAAAGTATCAAAAATATTCTTTCTCTTTAACCTATAATAAGTTCTTCAATAACATAAAATACAAATCCTTTATAAACTATATTTTTAGGACCTTTAGGTATCTAAACTTTAGCAAAAGTAGTACTAGTATTTACTATTGCACTATTTGAAAAGCAAAACTGTTTGATTTACATTTGATTAAACTATTGAACCTACCTAGATATACTTTTAGAGTCTTTAATTAAAATAAACAAATACATTCTTTTAAAAACACAACGGTTTACACAGCATAGTAGCTTAAAATAATAAAAATAATACTTAAATTAATCACTTAATCCATATCAACGTCAGGACCTTCATTTGCTCAATATCAAAATAAATCGAAGCTCAAATCCGTCTGTATCGTCTACAAAGTCCCCAGAAGCGACACTTTTTAAAAAGTCGTAAAAGCTTCTTGAATCGTTTGGAATTAATTTTAACATTTCTTTTAGGTCTTTGACTTTTGGTAGCAGATAGCTCTCGACCATTTAGCCATAATATTGGCATTTCTTTAGTAAATATTAATAATATATATATGTATATATATATATATATATATATATATATATACAATATATATTCGGTTGCATATATATACAATATATATGCGGTTCATCTGCGAGTCTGCTAAACAATTTGAACGGATCACTTATTTTTAATTCTATTTCACAAGTCTTTAACCAAAAGATTTTATTGTTCTCAATATCTATTTTACGATTGGTAATGAGTTTCTGAAGGGAAGATACCGATACAAAATCAGTTTTGTGTAGTCTGGTTACTAAATAAATGGTATACTAAATCTGGTTATAAAAAGATTTTTGCGCCGACAAGTTGTCATAACGTGGATATAGTCATTGTCAGTGTATAAACGATTGTGAGTTTTTAACCCACATTCAACATCTTCAAACTCTGAATCATTTGGCAAAAATGTATGTCCGGGTTGTAAAAATCGTAGCACAATAGAATTAAGAGTTGGGTCATTTTGAAGAATATGTTGAAGCATTAAAACCATTTTAATACTGCGGTTTTGTCCGCCACAAGAATCTGCCCACAATATTTGTTTGGTGGCTGTAGTTTTCAAATGATTTACAATATAATGGCTTAGGCATGATCCTACCTCTTGGGTTCCGCGGTCCGCTTCATATTCCAACCAAACGTAGAAAAATCCTTTACCGCTACATCCGAAATGTATTCCTTGATTAAATAAATTCAGCTGTCTTTTGTAGTATACAATGCTCGTTGGAAGTCTTGGCAAGCTATGAGTCTTCTCTAAATCAAAAGTAAGGGTTTCAATGGCAACTTCTGTTTTAGCAAGTTTTAAGTAATTTTTCATTTGCTCTCTTAATTCATAGGCATATTTTAAGTGAGCATCGTGTTGACTTTTGACCACAGTTAGGTCATTGCAATCTACTGCCTGCATTTTGATTTTAAAGGTATCGCAACGTAAACACGTATCTTTTTGAGGTTTTTTAAACCGAAGATTAAACGAAGTATAAAAAATCTTTTTAAATTTGGATAAACGTACACCCTCTGGATATTTTTCATGGTATAGGTCGTATAATGATTGAAGGTTAAGATTTGAAGACAAAAATTTGGCTGCTGTAGTGTTATGTGTATAATGGGAAATATATCTGGGCATACTATTAATAAAAGATTTTATTTCATTTGTTTTTTCTTCCTCCAGAATTGGTTCCACGTTTATCATTAATTGGTTGGTTAGTTCTAGATTTTGATAACGCAAAATCAATTCGTGTCTGACTTATACCTAAAGTCTTAATAAATGTACTTTTACATACTTCGACACCTGAAAAATAGTACTGTCTACTAAACTGTGTTTTAGAATCTGCAGAGTAACTTCTTTTCTTTTTTATTTCTCTAACACCTGCTTGTAATAACGCGCATCTAGCTTCATATGATCCAGCCAACCAAAATTTTTCAAATTCCGCTTGCCGAATCTTTGCAGACACTTTTTCGGTACACTTCTTCCGACAAGTGCAATTAAAATTTGTGAATTTTCTTGCCGCAACTTTTTTCCATTTCCGTTAAAATGATCTTGATTGGTATCGGCTTTCTTCTTTCGAATCTGCCTATTTTGGTCAGGATGTTTTCTTTTTCTTCCTTGCCTAGGCCTACCTCTTGTATTTTCATCGATATTTTTTTTCTCACTAAGCTCATTATTATCCGGTAAAAAATTAGGCTCCTGTAATTGGTCTTGAATATCACTGTCGCTATATTGCTCTTCTTCCTCTTCTTGATCACTCTCGATACTTATTTGAGCATTATTGCTATGGTCACCACTTGAATTGCCTTGGAGAGAAGTTTGTTGATTTGTTGCTTCCTTTGGTGATGATTTTCTGTTGGTGATTGACTGCTTGGATTCATCGAAATCGGTCGGGACATCATTCAAAATCATGTCAGTATCTAGTACTTCCAAACCATTTAATTCTGTATTTAGATAAGAGACAGAAAGATCTGGATTAGTACCTAAACTCTCTTGGTTTGCCAAATTCAACCCACTTAGGTTAAGGTTACTATTTTCAAGTAATGATATGTTGGGTAAACTGCCATCTAAGTCAGAATTCTTGGCTATTACTTGCATAAGTTCATCATCAGGTTCAAAAATAGTCACATTTGAAATTTGTGTAAGGCCAGGTTTAATACGGGATGAAGGAGTTCCTATATGGCTACTTGTAATATTTTCTAAAACATTATCCTCAAACTTGTTCATAGAGTTTTTCGCAATATTGTTTTCCAAATTCTGATTATTATAAAAAGTTTCTGATAAGGACGTTTCAGGGTAAGTGTTTTCCTTATTTTTTTTTGGATCTGCAAATTTTCACCATTCGCATGGACCTTGAATTCGATTCCATTTTGGAATAAGAAAATCAGTTTTATGTACCAAAATATTTAATTGATCCAAACTATTTAAATATCAAATAACCAATAATATAAAACTACTTTGAAAAACGTATCCTTAATCAAAAACATTTAAATTGTTATACGTAGGTATATACATATTTTTATTGACAGGTAAGTTTCAAAAATATGAAAATAAATCTTTTTGTTTTTGTTTAAATAATTTTGACAATTTACAAAAAAAACTTAATACTTTCTATCACAAAATTTAATACGATCCAGCCCTTTAAGTATAAAATATGCAACCAAAATAACACTTTTTACAATATAAGTTAAGGATCATTTATAGTTACGCAAAAAAGAATTAAATGCCTTAACTTTTTTACATATTTATAACGTTTTAATAAATCAATTACAGCGTTTAGTAATAACCAACCAAGTACCTATTATGTACTTTTGTAAAACGGAATAAAAAGCAATGAGAACATTTCGCAATAACGTGTTATAATTTATATTTTCTAAATTTTACAGAAACGAACTAATTTATTAATTTGTACATTTAAATATCATGTGCTGTAGTAAATAGAAAAACAGTTTTTGATATTTAAAAGTTACACAATAATATTTATTATTAAAAAAACGCATCAAAATATATCGCAGCCCTAACCTTACTTTTCATATAAAGAAAAATTAAAATGTACAATAAATTGCTGGCCTACCTGACATCGGAGTGTCGTCTAAGGCTTTTAATTATTACCAACAACACTAATTTTCACTTTTTATTCACACAAATAACTTTTAAATTGCTTAGGAATGCGCAACCAACTGCCTATTTAGCAACAATAGTGTTGAGTGTTAACCCTCATAACATGATTAAGCTGCGTAGAGATGGCGCCATTATAATATGCTATAAAAAGTGTTAAGGAATTTAACTCTTTATTGTAACATAAAATATTGGTCAATGTTGGTTAACACGATTTAAAAATAAGAATTTTACAGGGTAAATAAATTTAAGTCACTTAAATTTGTATTGCAAAATGACAAAAGAGTGTTTCTTAATAGACTGGCACATATAACTCATTTTTTCAATTTTTGTGGCTTAACATTCTATTGCATAACACTGTTCATATATCAAAGCTAAAAATCAATCAAAAGGCATGTCGAAAAAAGCTGTGCAAGTAAGTATGCAAGTATTAATTTGTTCCCTAGAATAATTTTCCTAATAAAGATATTTGCAAATATTCCGTGTGGATTCTTCAGAAGATAATTGGTTTCTAATAATTTGTTACATACTATATCACTAGAAGTTTTTGATCTACCTTATTCAATGTTGGATCAATGTCTTAATGGATATTTACTGCAGTACTTACAGTGCTCCTTACAATACTAATAGCCTGCATTAAATATATTTTCGTAATTATACTTTTTTACATAAATTTCTCTTAAGGAAACATCCAAAGTAGCTTAAGAGTACAAGTCGATAACAATAAATCTTCAATTTTCTCTAACCTAACATTTTCGGACCATTAACCATTTACCATGTCGCTCCACATACTTATGCATATAAATGTGTATTTCGACAATGAGATCAACTCACATATGTTCATGTGTAATGAGATGCATGAAGAAATATGCACTTGCATTGAATATAAATAATTCACTTTACACCGGATAGAAATATTCAAATTAATTAATAAAAAAATTTTGTTGCAACAATTAAATTAATTAGAATGTCATGTACTGTTTTTCCCTTGGTGATATAACGCATAATTACCTTATGTAACAATAGAAATATATTTATTGATATATTAAAAAGTATAATACGTTTATTATCAAAGGTTGTGCGTTTTATTTATTAATTTTGCTGTTAAAGTTAATTATTTCAGTTCTCGCATTACCGAAAGAAAGTTCTATAAATGCACACATTTAACCGTTCCCACGTAGTTTCAAATTTTATTATGTTTTTCGTGTTAATTTGAATTCTCTTAATTGCTGGCGACCTCTCGAAAAAAAAATGCGGGTTAGTCGGCTCACTTAACAATGGGCGTGGAAATTGAAATAACAAGGTGAAACTGCAAGAAAAATTCCGCTAATTTAATTTAATATTAAATTTTTCAGGAATTGATTTTATATTCAGTTACGGTAAGTCGGTTGAGGTCAAGGCGGGTAAATAGGAAGAAGACAGGTGCCGTGGAGGTTTTTTCTGTCTGCGTTAATAAGTTATTGTTTATTGATCGATCATGATTGAGTTATTGTTGTTATTGGGAAAATCCTTCGTGTTTCATTGAAATTTGTTATTATGCCTTTCAGGTGAACAAAAAAAAAAACATTGATGTATTAATTCTTGATTTTAAAACATCGAAAAGCATAATTCGAAAACAAATAAGAAACTTATAAGGCCGACCTTAAAAAGATGATTTTTATTAATACATTGTCAATAGTTAGCTAAATATTAAAAATATATAAATCATGCAACCACAACAATACAAATCGTTACAAGAAGAGGCATAATGATATAGTAAAATTGGGATATACAGAAAATAAAATTAATAAAGAAACACACATTTGAGTAATACCACATATCGATGGCTAAAAACCATAGTGACGTAACTACAAAAAACACAATTTTGAATAAAGCAAAAAATAGCATTTCAAAACAATATTCTAGCTAACTGTTTAATATTGAATGATAGCATATCAATCAAAAGCATTTTTTCTTGTGTACAAGTAACATTATAATAAATAGGATTAACAGTAAAATGTGTGTTTCCTTTTTTTTTTTTTGTAAAATTGGTATAGGTTTTTGTTACTCCTATAAGTAGTTACGTTTTTATTGCACTAAAAAATGTAGATATGTGTACTGTACTTTTATTAATATAAAAAATTAAGAAACACTTATGAAATAAACAGTATTTTATTCAGTTTAATCACCATCTTCATGGTCGCTGAAGTTTTCAGTCTCCTCTGTTTCATGAGATTAATTTAATGAAGTATAAAAAGCATGATACGTCTTAGGAATAATATCTTGACAGAGCTCCATAAGATTTTTGTGTTTTTTGGCGAAGATAGCAATAGTACTTGTCTACATTTTTCCAAGACTTTCAACTTCTTCCACTTTTTCTTCTTTTCGTAAGCTTCGTCTTACAGGCATCCTCGAGATTTCAAACTCTAGGAAGGTTTCCGAATCCATTTCGTATTTAAAAAACACTGTGTTTGGGCTGTCTTTTTTGAACTGAAACCAAACGATTTTGAGCCAATTTATTTTGTTTCCATGTTTATCTAGTGTTCTATTATGTATTGTTTTCTTTGTCAAACTATTAAAATCTAGAAAAGCTGATTAATCCATTTCAATTACTTCATACTTTAACTTTTTGGAAGCTGTTCGTATAATAGTGTACCAACCTGATGGATGAAAAATGTCTAAATTTTTACTTTGTTTTTCAATTTGCGCATAGACAGAATCGCATTCCATCATGAAATGACCAGGCTCAAAGAAAAACTGATTAATTGTAAAAATGTTTTCCACATTTTTTACGGCATAAAGGAACATGGCAACCATATTCACGTTTCGATTTTGCCCACTGCATGTGTCTGAAAAAAAATTAAATTCCTTATGCTGCTGGCTTCCAGATGAATATTTCCAGATACAGGAAGCAATCTCTACGGAACCGCGTTTAGCCATTCCTTCATGCCAAACATTATTATTTGCCTGCCTGGAAGCAACATTAAAACCTTTAAGTTATAGACAACCAATCTGCGTTTATAAAATATTTTTTTGCATTAATTTTTGGGCAATGGCGTACAGCTTCTAGGTCAAAATCGGCTAATGAACAATCACCAGCAAGTGCCTTTTCTTTTATAGAGTTCTTCATGTTTCTGGCTAATGTTTTTCTTTTTAAATGACTGTCGTCCTCATTCTGTTTTATGACTTGTTGGTCTTCGGACAAGTGATCAAATGTGAAACATTTGTCATACATATCCTTTCTCGGAATATGAAATGACAAGTTCAACTCGGTTTTAAAGTTAAGTTAGTAAAATAAGTCCTAAAAAATTTGAAACAAAAAAAAATTTATTCGAAATCGACTTTTACTCAATAATTTCCAGGGGTACACCCCTGTGAAAAAAACTGAAAACTTAGTTTTAATTTTTTTTTGGAAAAATTATTAATTTTTTAAAAAAACTTTTCAAATAAAAGTTATGGACCTTCCTGAGTAGTATCATCTAAAAAATATTTTAAGCCACTATATGTAACAGTTTTCCGAAAAATCCAGGAAAACCAATTTTCATTTTTTCTAATTTTTTTCGAAATCTATAAGGAAAATAAATGTTTTTATTTTTGTATTTGTATCTATGTAAAAATGCCAAAAGAAATACTAGAATACATTTTTACCGTAGCGTGAATAGTAAAGTAAAGAAGTTATGGAGGCTTTTTGAAAAACAGTCCATTTTTGAGGCACAATATCTTAAAAAATATTTTTTTTTTTTTAAATCAAAAAAAGAATTACTGCACAATAATTTATAAAAAAAGCAATAAAAAACTCCAATAAAACTTTTTTCTAGAACTAATATCAACGGCGTGAAAAATTTTCAAAAATTTTAATACTCAAAAAATGCCTCAAAAATTGAAAAAAACTCATAATATTTTTGAGTTTTAATCATTCTAAGTTAGTAAAATAAGCCCTAAAAAATTTGAAACAAAAAAAAATATTTGTTCGAAATCCACTTTTACTCAACAATTTCCAGGGGTGAAAAAAAAACTGAAAACTTAGTTTTAATTTTTTTTTGGAAAAACTATTGATTTTTTTAAAAAACTTTTCAAATAAAAGTTATGGATCTTCCTGAGTAGTATTACCTAAAAAATATTTCAAGCCACTATATGTAATAGTTTTCCGAAAAATCCAGGAAAACCAATTTTCATATTTTCCATTTTTTTCAAAATCTATAAGGAAAATAAATGTTTTTATTTTTGTATTTGCATCTATGCAAAAGTGCCAAAAGAAAAACTAGAATACATTTTTATCGTAGCGTAAATATTAAAGGAGTTATGGCGGATTTTTGAAAAACAGTCCATTTTTGAGGCAAAAAATTTTCAAAAATATTTTTTTTTGAAAATCAAAAAAATTGTTACTGCACGATAATTTATCGAAAGAGCAATAAAAAACTCTAATAAAACTTTTTTCTAGAACTAATATGAACGGCGTGAAAAATTTTCTAAAATTTAAATACTCAAAAAATGCCTCAAAAATTGAGAAAAACTCAAATTAATTTTGAGTTTTAGTCATTCTAAGTTAGTAAAATAAGCCCTAAAAAATTTGAAACAAAAAAAAATATTTATTCGAAATCGACTTTTACTCAACAATTTCCAAGGGTGAAAAAAAAACTGAAAACTTAGTTTTAATTTTTTTTTCGAAAAACTATTGATTTTTTTAAAAAACTTTTTAAATAAAAGTTGTGGACCTTTCTGAGTAGTATTATCTAAAAAATATTTCAAGCTACTATATGTAAGAGTTTTCCGAAAAATCCAGGAAAACCAATATTCATATTTTCTCATTTTTTTCGAAATCTATAAGGAAAATAAATGTTTTTATTTTTGTATTTGCATCTATGTAAAAATACCAAAAGAAATACTAGAATACATTTTTATTGTAGCGTGAATATTAAAGGAGTTATGGAGGATTTTTGAACAACAGTCCATTTTTGAGGCAAAAAATCTTCAAAAATATTTTTTTTTTGAAAATCAAAAAAAGAATTACTGCACGATAATTTATCGAAAGAGCAACAAAAAATTCTAATAAAACTTTTTTCTAGAACTAATATCAACGGCGTGAAAAATTTTCGAAAATTTCAATACTCAAAAAATGCCTCAAAAATTGAGAAAAGCTCAAATTAATTTTGAGTTATAATCATTCTAAGTTAGTAAAATAAGTCCTAAAAAATTTGAAACAAAAAAAAAAAATTATTCGAAATCGACTTTTACTCAACAATTTCCAGGGGTACACACACCCCTGTGAAAAAAAAACTGAAAACTTAGTTTTAATTTTTTCTTTAAAAAACTATTGATTTTTTTAAAAAACTTTTCAAATAAAAGTTGTGGACCTTTCTGAGAAGTATCATCTAAAAAATATTTCAAGCTACTATATTTAACAGTTTTCCGAAAAATCCAGGAAAACCAATATTCATATTTTCTAATTGTTTTTCGAAATCTATAAGGAAAATAAATGTTTTTATTTTTGTATTTGTATCTATGTAAAAATGTCAAAAGAAATACTAGAATACATTTTTATCGTAGCGTGAATAGTAAAGAAGTTATGGAGGATTTTTGAAAAACAGTCCATTTTTGAGGCACAAAATCTTCAAAAATATTTTTTTTTGAAAATCAAAAAAAGAATTACTGCACGATAATTTATGAAAAAAGCAACAAAAAACTCCAATAAAACTTTTTTCTAGAACTAATATGAACAGCGTGAAAAATTTTCGAAAATTTCAATACTCAAAAAATGCCTCAAAAATTGAAAAAAACTCAAATTAATTTTGAGTTTTAGTCATTCTAAGTTAGTAAAATAAGTTCTAAAAAATTTGAAACAAAAAAAATATTTATTTCATTTATTCAAACTTATTTATTCAAATATTTATTACCCATCAAGTATTCTCTGCTCCATATCTACTGCCGTTGTAGGTGGATTTCTACTGTAAACAATTTCTTTTACAAAACCCCATAAAAAAAATCTAATTTTGTTAGATCATGTGATCTGGCTGGACAATTAATACGTCCATTCCTTCCAATCCATTTGTCTTCAAAGGTTACATTTAATTATTCAGTGACATTTATGTGGAGGAGCTCCGGTCTGTTGAAACCACATTCGGTTTCTAGTAATTAATGGAACATTTGCAAGTAATCTAGGCAGTTCATTTTGTAAAAATTAAAGGTACATTTTTTCCATTGAGATAACCATTAAAGAAATAGGGACCGATAATGGTGCTTCCAATAATTCCACCCCACACATTTAATGACCACCTATGCTGGTAGTCGATCTGCCGCATAAAATGGTGGTTTTCGGATCAATAATAATGAAAGTTATGTCTATATACTGACTTACTAACTGCTGCTCCGATATTTAACTGACTTAGGTGAGGATTTTCGGTTACCGTTAATAACATATCTAACTCTTGCTCCTGATTAGTAACAGGCCTCACTCTATCTTGCTTGGGGTAACAAACACTTTCTGTCTCCATAAATCTTGCTAGTAACCTTCTAAAAGATTTTTCTTCTGGACATCCTCTATCAGGATAGCGCGCCCCATACATTCAAGAGGCTAAGAGGCAATTCTTTTCAGATTCCCCCAACACAAATATTATGTCAACAAGTTCGTCTTTGCTAAAATGCATTTTATAAGTATGCAATTTTCGTTCAGATTAGATTTGTGAAACAAAACTCCAAATTTCTTTTACAAACAAAATTACGATAATTCAAATAACTGAATACATATAAAAATGATATTCTCACCAAAATGTCAAAATTAAATCATGTAATGATTTTTAGATTTAAAAAAAAAAAAAAAATTATTGCAGTCAAACTGCGCATGACAAAGCAGCTATATTTAGCGCGCATACTAGGTAGCCTAAGGCGGTCTTAAAAATAAAATAAAAAGAATGGGCATTCCATTTAAAAAAATTGCTGCTTATATCGCCCTTCTTTTTTGAAGCACCCTGTATACTTATAAAAAATATTTCCCAGATATGCGCTATCAGGTTTTAACATTTTTTTAAGAGGTTAGAAATTTTTAACCTTATTTTTTTAGGCTTTATGGAAGACCGATGCACTGTTGCAGGAGCCTGTATATCTGGAGTGAAACTTGGACAGTGATATCACTAGATTGATACGTTTTGATGAAAATATTCAACGGTTTAAAAATTTTGCACTATTGTAGTTTCTACGATTTTTAAAAAGGTGATGTAAAAAGTAAATATCCAGTAAGAGGTTCAAAGAAAATCGTCAATAAAAAATTAATAATTCTGAGATGTTTAAAAATATAACTAAGATTAAAATTTTCATAAAGTATTCATCAATATTCCATGGCATCCATTTTCAGACGAATATTTTTGAAGGGTTACACCCAAAAATCTTTAATTATCTCGAAAAACTACGGCCCCAATCTAATCTCTAAACCTCTGAATCTAATTAGACCAACTAAAGGAACTTCAACAAAAAAAAAAGTTGCACTAGGATTTTGAAAAATTTTAGTCAAATTTAAGGTCAAAATAAATTATTCAAATCAAAAATTTTCAATAAAACAGTAAAAAAAAATTTTACTTTTAATTTGGTTAATAGATGTAGTACCAGTCAAAGGTCTAATTATATTCTATATAGAGGTTAAAGTGAGTTTAACAAATAATTAAACGACATAAGAGCTTACAGTCAAAATATAACATTAAGAAGCTAATAAAGGTGTATATAGTATATTAAGTAGAAGAAGGTAAGTAGCAAATAGAAATGAATATTCTTGGTTTTATAATGCATAATTTTAAGGTATACGGTGTACCTTTATTATGTTATAGTTACATTTATTAGTTACCAATTTAATATACATAAGTGCTAAAACTAATTCATTATATGGTAACCAACACTAATTCAGACTTTCAGGACCATTTAGCAAAATAGTGCCTGAATTCTGTTAAAGCTTAGTTAAGCTTACTGAGTTATTTTTAGGATTTAAATAACTTAGGCCACCACAAAAGGTCAATAAAATGTATGCTGAATTAAACAATAGCTCGTCTTATTACCAGGAGGGTTCCCATATAACAATAATTTTCTCCAGTTTTGTAACTAAATGCCTGTCAATAAAACAAAACTAAGATATCCCTTTCGCTATTTTCCCAACAACGTTAATAGCTCTCTGAATTACTATCCTCGCTCAGCGAGGAACTCGAGCCATCCGAAGAACTGCCGGTATTCGTTAGAAAATTACAGGAAGTTACGCGGCCGAGACCAGATGCTTCGGCAATTAATAAAATCGCTCCGCCTGAGAACCAGAAAAATCCATCCGATAAATATATTCAAAGCGTAAAAGTGCGTAATACGAATTCAACACGCATAATCGCGAATAAACGAGTCGAATAACAAGAATTTAGGATAAGCAGTTGCATGAACGACGACCGCACAATTTCGTTTATCTGGGACACTTTGGTTAATAAACATTCTCTTTGCGTTTTACTCTTTTACAATGTCGAATGAATAAAATGGGGTTTTAGTTTTATCTACCGATTAATGTGGCGGCGTTTGTATAGGCTGTTTGATTTAAGATAACGATAGTTACAATATTATCTTGTTATCTGATAGATAGTAACGAAAAAATTGTGCAAGAAATCTTAATTTATTTGTTTGTTGCTATTTTATTTTACGCAAGGGTTATGTAGGTTACTAAAGTTCATTAAGTAAAACTTATTGAAAAAGTAGGCGGTTAATAATCAGTTGTTTAAAGTTTTTTAAAATTGACCATGAATATATTCTAAAAGAGTAAGTTGGAATCTCTTATAATTTGTTTGTTATTTTGCCATCATTCCTTCTTTTTCCTTGCAATTATAAGTTTTCCTTTTCAAGGTATATTGAACTGGAAAATCTCATTTGGCACTAACCGATATATAAATTGTGACAATAAAATTTATTAAATAAAAACAGTTTAAAATCTTATTATTACTTGTGCATAACTTAAATGCACACGATCGCCCTGTAAATATCCATACAGAGCTAGGATGTATTAGGTGTTAAATATTTTACAATTAATGGGCAATAATAATTTGTTTATGCCTTAAAATTACAGAAAAAAAAGAAGCCTAGGATAAAACTTATCCCACATTCAACTATAAAAAATGTATCCAACAATCACCTATAATAAGTTAATATTACTGATGCATAAATAGAATGTATAATATCGGCATTTTCTACTTATTTAAAAGCAAGGCTAAAACATACTCAAGTAAATGGTATCACGTAATTTTTCATACATATTTCTGATACGTCTTTTACAGTAAAAAGATATTTAAAAATATCGATATAAATATAAAGAGATATAAAAATAAGGTACATAATGCCCAAAAAACAGTTTTAATGATTTTCTTTATACAGGGTCCGGCAGTCAAACCTGATGGTTTTTGAAATGTGATAAATAAAAAAGTTGTTGAGATATTTTAATTATTATTTTTTTTATTTTAAAGAGGGGAATTAGAAATCTAACATTCATAATAAAATATCACAAAAATAACTTATGTAGCAAAAATTATGTCACTTAAATGATGACCACCATTTTCTCTACACTGTACGAGTCTCCTGGAAAAGTTAGTCATGACTCTCTCCAATGTTTGGCGCGGGATCTCACGAATTTCTCGCCGAATGTTCTCCTTCAGTTGGTTCAAATTATTTGGTCTGTCAACATAAACTCTTTCCTTGAGGTACCCCCATAGATAAAATTCACAAGGGGATAAGTCGGGAGAACGTGCCGGCCATTCGATGTCACCCCTGAGCGAGATCAGCTTACCGGGGAAAAATGCTCTGAGTTGAGCCATGGACTCTCGAGAGGTATGGGCAGTTGCTCCGTCCTGCTAAAACCAAACCCTCCTCAGAGGGACACCATGGCGACGTAACTCTGGAATGAGTCACGGATCATAGCAACAAAACGCGCTGAGTTCACTGTCACTGTTAGGCCATTCTCCTTAAAACAAATAAGGCCCTAACACTGTTGCAGCCCAGATAGTTACTCTTTTACAGTAAAGAGGCTGCTGGTGAAGTTCCTGTGGGTTTCTTGGAGCCCAATATCGAAAATTTTGTTTGTTGAAATGAAATGAAAAGAAAATGCTGGTCATCATTTAAGTGACATAATTTTTGCTACATAAGTTATTTTTGTACTCTTTTATTATGAGTGTTAAATTTCCGATTCTTCTCTTTCCAATAAAAAAATAACAATTAAAATATCTCAACAAATTTTTTATTTATCCCATTTCAAAAACCGTGAGGTTTGACTGCCGGATCCTGTATTTAACGTCTTATAAGTGGTAGGTTTTTAATAAAGAACATTAATATATATGTATATATTTTTTATTTTAAGTACTACAAGTTTAAATATTCAACACTAGTTTTGCAGAAGAAAATAATGATGCAGTGAACTAAAAAGCACAATGCCAAAAAACTGATGGAAACACAAAAATATAAAAAAAAATTTTTAGTACTGCAGAACAGCATACAGATAAAAATTACAATAATAAATCATAAAAACGAAGAGGTTATTATTATTGATGCATAACTTACATGCGTAGGATCGGCATTTTCTAGTTAAATAGTGTATTGAAATATAAACAGTATTATTTATATTATGTGAATGTATTAGATAACTTTCTTATCTGGTGATGGCAAAAACATTTGTCTAAATGCATCCCTGTGTACAATTTATTTATTTTTTTTTAAATTAGGAATACAATTTTATAATTGGAGAAAAGAATTCCTCTACTAACTTTTATATCCTATATTCTTCTTTAGTTAAATAACTAATAAATTCACGTTAGTTTTTAATATAGGATATTGGTCTAAAGAAACCTTTGATTAATAAAAACCGGTATACAGTATTGGCCATAAAAGTTGGAACTTTTAAAAATTTAAAACTTTTCCAATGTTTTAAATTTATATATTATTTTTCACATCCAATCAATAAACATATTTATAAGCAAACAAAAAAACATACCAGAATTTCAACCTTATCTTGTTTCAGACAATAAGAAATACTTTAAATTTTTGTGCTGGACAAAATGCTTGGAACTTTTTATAAAAGATGTATTTTACAGGCAGTCTTTGACACACCAGTGTGCAAGTGGGTTCTTTTTATTTATTTTATTTTGTGTTACCATGGGAAAAGGCAAAGCCTATTCCAGCGACATTCGCCAAAGAATTTTAGATTTTTACAATCAGGGTGTTAGGCAGCGTAATATTGCTCAAAGACTAAACGTTCCTAAGAACACCGTGTCACGGATAATTAAGAAATATCGTCTATTTGGAAATGTGGTACCAGGTAAAAGCACTGGAAGACCTAAAGCCACGACTGCCCGTGTAGATAGGCGAATTTTAAATATTTCCCAGAATGACCCATTTTTGTCATTCTCCAAAATTTTACAAAAATTAAATGAAGGTGAGCCTTCCAATATCTCTGCAAAAACGGTAAGAAGGCGATTGTGTTCTGGTGGACTTAACAGCTACAGACCTGCTAAAAAACCTTTGCTGCGGAAGAAAAATGTCAAGTTACACCTACAATTTGCAATGGATCATCTTAACTGGACTGTACAAGATTGGAAAAAAGTGCTATTCAGTGACGAATCTATGTTCAATCTATTTTCCAGTGATGGAATACTTCATGTAAGACGACCGAAAGGTGAAAGACTCAAAAAAAAGTTTATCCGACCTACGGTTAAACATGGAGGTGGTAATGTGATAGTATGGGGATGCTTTTCTTGGTATAGTACTGGGCCAATACATAAAATTGTGGGGAAAATGAATCGATTTATGTATCGGGATATTTTGCGAAATATAATGGAGCCTTACACATTTGAGTCTATGCCAGTAAATTTTGTTCTCCAGCATGATAACGATCCAAAACATTCGTCAAATTGATAAAAGAATGGTTGGACCAAGAAAAGATCACAGTTTTAAAGTGGCCGGCCCAGAGTCCAGACTTAAACCCGATTGAAAATTTATGGAAACAAACATCTGGATCGCAAAATTCGGGCATCTGGAACAGTCAAAAATGCTGATGAACAATTTCATAAGCTTGTAAAGCCTGGACTCACATTGACAGACAAATAATTGAAAATTTGATTGAATCAATGCCCAGAAGAATGCAGGCAGTAATTTTATTAATGCTAAAGGTTGCCATACCAAATATTAATTATAATATTATGGTTTCAATAAGTTATGTTTTATGTTTTTAAATAAAAATCATTTAGTTCTAAGTATTCTGTCCAGCTTTTTTTAAATATTTATTCCGAACTGCTACTGATGCTGAATTTTTGTCAACATTTAAATTAATTAACACTAGTTTTTCGTGTTTATAACAACTTTATAAAAGAAAATAAAATGCTAATTAAAAGGCACCCAAAATATAATAAATTTTTAAAAGTTTCAACTATTATGGCCAATACTGTATATTTACACACGTAATTTCCAAATATAAGAAAAAAACTGGAAATTTTAAGAGAATTTAATTGCCTTAAAAAAATAGAATTTATTAAAGAAAGCCAATCAATCAACTAACCAGTCTATTCATGTATGATTTAGATGATAAAGAATACTTATTAATATATTAATTTTCCACTCGATTAAAAATAGTTTAGTTTGTAATACGCATAATAAATTTGACTATTTTTTTTTAAATTTGAATTAACGCCAGTTTTGAAAAAAACAGTAATTATCCAGACATGTAATAAACACAAAATTTAAAAAAAATTTATAAAAGAGACTAGAAATTGTAAAATAAAAAAACAGTAAACACCTAAGAGCTTTCAATAAAAAAATAAATTATTAAAAATTTTATTGTTACTGATGTATAAATTTAATTTTTAGAGCTTACTAAGAACTTATTTACGTTTTATACATTTTAATTTTTTATCCATGAATTAGTACCTGAAAGCCGTCCAATTAATAAAAACCAGTAATTATGTAACTAAAAGAAATACAAAATTTGAAAAATTCAAAAAAGGCCCAAATATAAGAGGAACATTAAAAATTATAGAAAGAAACAAACCAGAAAAAAAAAGTAATAACAATTTAATAAAATAAATTTAATTTATTGAAATATTTTAAAATGTTAAAAAATTACGCGTATTATTAAACTATGAAAAATAAGGATAAAACCAAACACACTCAATTTATTATTATTATTATTACTGATGCATAACTTAAATGTACGTGATCGGCTTTTTCTATTTATTTAAGAGAAAATAATATTTGGTTATGCTTTTTATTTTATTATTATTTAAAGACAAAAAAATTACTGAAAGAAATATAAATGATCAAATACTGTAGAAAATGAAAACATACAGATATTTAGGCAGTTATATGAAGAAAAATGGGACCTGACTTATAAATAATATGGCGTAATTTTTAAAAATATACAAATGATACTAACCAATTGAGCGCTAAAAACTCCCTTAAGATTACGATTATTACGCTGTTATATCTTCAGCATATTATTCTATGCAATAAAAGTCAAGAATTCTTACTGAACTAATGTGCAAAAGAATTGAAGCGCAAATAGTGCAGAATGTTAAAAATACCGTGCAGGAATAGAGTGACAAGTAAAACAGTTTTGAAACATTTAATAGAGGCTGTTCGTATAATAAAAATAAAGGAAATTGAAGTACATTGTCCATGTTATGAGAAATCTGATATTTGAGTTAGTTTTTTTGGACAAAATTGCAGGTAAAAGGAGGGTTCCTGGATGGCTAGATAAAATAGTTCCACCAGTGGTGTAGCTATGTAGGTTTTCAGAGTACAAAGTACTCAAAAAAAAAGAAGAAAAAGAAAGTAATGTGCAAATGCAAAATGCCCAAAAAAATTATTTAAATGATTTTCTAAATTTTTTACGTCTCAAAAATCATAGGTTTTTAAAATCAATATTATAGTTTTTTTTTTAAATATTTATCAGTTACATTGATTGTGTTATTAAAAATACCACAATCAATTAATTATAAAAACGAAACCAAGAAACTGAAGGTTATTATTACTAATGCATAACTTACATGCATACGATTGTCGTTTTCTAGTTATGTAAGAGCAAGGCTAATACATACATAAATAAATGATACCATGCAGTTTCCATGTATATTTATCAAATTTTCGTTAAAATTAAATGTAAAATGCTTAAAACATATATATTCTAATAATTTTCACATATAGAAATTGTAGTTTTAAATTTTTTTTTTTAATTTTTATAAATTCAAATAAGTATTTTTTATAAGCTCGTATTTTGGAGAAGCCATCAAACAGTAGAAACCAGAAATTATCCACAAGTAGTAAAGCAAAAAAAATTTATTTTTTTGTGTGAGTATTTTAAGGTAAAAAAAAAACAAATAATTTAAAAGTTATGTGGTTCTTAAAACTAATACAATTGAAAAAATTATGTTAAAAAAAATACAATTGAACTACAAAAAATAAAGCTATTGATGTATGCCGTAAATGTACATGATTGATATTTCTTACTCATTAGTAATTTTTCAGATATTATAATTCTTATATATTTTAATTATTTTGTATGCTTGTTTTAATTTTAAAAACCACCATTTAATATAAATCAGTAAGTCTTTAGATAAAAAAGGGCAAAATTTTAAAAAAGATAAAAAGAAAACAGAATATGAGAAAAATATTAAAAACTGTAAGAAAGTAACAAATCAGAAAATCAATTATAAAAATTAAAAAAAAAACAAATACACTACTAATATTAGTTATTTATTTTATTGAGTATTA
Source organism: Anthonomus grandis grandis (assembly GCF_022605725.1). NCBI lineage: Eukaryota > Metazoa > Arthropoda > Insecta > Coleoptera > Curculionidae > Anthonomus > Anthonomus grandis. The sequence continues at coordinate 145,310 of NW_026088478.1, forward strand.
CGACACAATAAAATAAGTAACTTATTATGAATTCGTCACAACAATACAGATTTTACTATTATTATGATTAATGCATAACTTAAATGAACACGATTGCCTTCTTCTTTTTATTTTCAAGCAAAACTACTTTATTTAGAAATAAATTCAGGTCATATAATTTAAAAGAAAAAAAAAAGAAAAATTGTAAGAGGAAATAAAAATGAAGAAATTAAGACCGATTTGGTAGATTTTTAAGACCAATAATACATACAGTAATGGCCATAAGTAGATAGACAAATATTTTTCTAAAAGAATCAATGGAAATTCTATCATAAAGATATTTAAGTATATTATGGCCAACATAAACATGTATAAAAATAATAAAAAATACTTTAGAAACAATCACCTAATTTGGTAAATAGTAAGAAATAACTAAATATACGCTGCACAAAAGCAGAGAGACAAATTTAAAAAATAACCAATACTCTTTTTTTTTCAAAGTATTTTTTTTTAATTACAAACTAAACCATCTACAATATTAGTATTTTGTAAAATATCTATTATTGTCTATTACAGCCTGACATCTACGTGGCATTGATTCAATAAGATTGTCTATGAGTTTAAAACCAATATTATTCCATTTCTGTCGCAACCGTTCGAATAATTCACCTCTATTTGAATAGTTTGCATCCCTAATATCACGATCTACAATTTCCCATAAATTTTCGATCGGATTAAGATCGGGTGACTGGGATGGCCATTTTAAAACTGGTATTTTTTCTTCTTCGAAAAATTGCTTCATAATTTTGGAGGAATGCTTCGAGTCATTATCTTGCTGGAATTGGAATCTCAATGGTAAATTGTCTTCGACATAGGGCAACATAACATCTCTGAGAATATCCCTGTACATAAACCTGTCCATTATACCCTCTATGCGATGTAACGGGCCCATTCCATAACCTGAGAAGCAATCCCAAATCATCACTGATCCACCTCCATGCTTAACTGTGGGTTTTGTGTACTTGGGATTCAAATGGTGGCCAGAAGGACGTCTAACATACTGAAATCCATCGGAATTAAACAAATTAAACTTCGATTAGTCCCTCCAGCAAACACGTTTCCATTTATGCTTTGTCCAGTGTATATGCTGACGGACAAATTCCAATGAGGCTAAGCGATTCTTTTTTGAAAGCAATGGTTTTTTTGCTGGCCTACGTGCAAATAGATTATCTCCTACCAATCTTCGTCTTACAGTTCTTGAGGACACATTACAAATCCCTACAGCCTGTAATTCTATCTGAATTTGATGAGAAGTCATGAAAATGTTATTCTGGCTAATTTGTTTTAATTTGCGTACAGCTCTAATGTCCATTTTTTTCGGTCGACCAGATTTATTTTTTGGCTCTAATGATCCTGTCCTTTCATATCTTTTGATAATTGCCCAAACAGCTTTTCTTTTAACATCAAATCTACGAGCAATATCAATTTGACGATCACCCGCGCGAGATGCATTAATAATGCGTTGTCTTAAATAAAGAGAGAATCTAATTCCGCGTGGCATGTTGCACCTTGAGTTAAAGAGAAACAATACTATACTAATTTTATTTTATAAATATCTAGACAAAAAAATAATTTCAAAATTGTTTTTGTCTATCTACTTTTGACCAGCTATATTTATATTATTGCTTTATCTGATAGCAAGCAAAATATTTAACTGAAATTTATTGGTATCTTTTTATAGACCGCCTTACAAAGAACAATAATTTAAAATCTAGGGGACTTGTGGGTAAATCTTTAAACAATTATATGAAAATAATACTTTGTCGATCTACTTTTGGCCACTACTGTACATATTTTCAATGTAAATTAATCGAAAATATAAGAAAAAAATTAATTCGAAATATAAGAAAAAAACTGTCTAAGAACATGGAAGAGAAAACAAAAAAAATTCAACATCAGTTATAAAAACTAAAAAAACAATAAACTCAAGAACATTACTACTGATGCATAACTTACGTGCACACGATTGTAATTTTCTAGTTATACAAGAGCAAGGGTAATACATACATAAATAAATTAAATAAATTATGCCATGCAATTTCCATGTACATTTTAGAGGGATGAGATAGGTTAAGTAAGAGTAGTCACATAGCTAGACTTCGCCTCCTTTATATCCCTATGAAAATGTGTGTTTAATATTCATAAATGTAAATTATTTGTTTGTTAAATAAAAGACGTTTATTATTGTTATTATTTATCAAATTCTGTTAAAGTAAAATGAAGAATGATCAAAGGACATATTTTAATAATTTTCTCACATTCAACAAACGTGAGACGTATAAGTATGTTTATCTTTTTAATTTTTATAAATTTAAATTAGTTTTTTATGATCTTGTTCTAGAGGGGTCATTAGTTTCAAGAAGAAAAATAATGAAAGTAAAATAAAAACAGTTAAAAAATAATTAATATTATGTAAGTGCTTTAGGCAAAAAAAATCAAATAATTTACCAAATGTTTGGTAAGTTTTTATAACTGATAAAAAATACCCTACGAATACACCAAAAAAACTAATTTAAGACCTAATTCTGTTAGAGTAAGATGTAAAATGCTCCAAGTATATAATTTCATGATTTTCTTACATCCACCAAATATGAAACATTTTTAGTTTTTAATTATTAATTATATTTTTTATAATTTTAAAAATGATTTTTGCTTCAGGGTTTTTTATCTTGAAAAACTAGTCATTATCATAACATATAATATAATACAAGCTCAAAAAAGAAAAAGTAATAAAAATTACTAATTATAACGAAAGACACAGAAAATTGAAACAGCGAACAATTCAATGAAAAAATAATTACAGTAAAATAAAATGATTTTATATTCATTTAAAAATGAGTGGGTTCTAATACCAATAATGAACTTGATAAATTTATTTGAATATAAATAGCTTAAGTTTTGGAAGAATTAGTACAGATGGAATAGAACACAAATTAAAAATGACCAAATATAAGAAAAACTCCGAAAATTATGAAATAAAAAAGAAGCACAGGTAAAGAAATATTAACGGTAACGGAAAATAAATAGTATTTAATAGCTTAAAATAATAAAGAAATAATTAAAAAAACTGACACAGAAGTCTAGTATATAAAGAAAACGAAAACTCCTTAATGTTGATACTGATATAAAACAATTTTTTTTGTGTGTGTGAGTCTTTACAACCAATAATAACTTAATTATATTTTCCAATATTTATAAATAATCCAGTAATTATTAAAAAAAGGGCAAAATTTAAAAAAGGTAACAAAAAAAAATATATGGAAATAATGAAACTTATAAGAAAGAAATAAAACAGGAAAAAATCAATTTAAGTACTTGAAGCAATTAAAAACATACCATTAAAACTAAGAATAAAACCAAACACGCTTAATATATTATTATTTCTAAGGCATAACTTAAATGTATACGGTCGTCTTTTTCTATTTATTTAAAAGCAAAGGTACTTTATACCGATATAATTTATGCCTGAATATTTTTTTTTATTAAATCGTTGCTGTAACTATCACCTAATGCAAACCGAACTGATTCGAGTCCAAAGCTTTCACCGATAACTGCATTTCAGAAAAGAGAAATTCCTACCGCGGGTCTTATTTTTATTTCAAATATAATTAAAGTGATTTAGTTTTTGAACTGATATTTTACAGTAAGGGTAGAATAATTAATGGCTCACCTGACAAAACTATCCAAAACTGAAATAATCCATCCTCAAGGGGTAAAAGTCACAAGTACCACCAAGAAAAAGTCCACCTTAAGAAGGGACGTAAAGGTGCAAATCACCACTATATTCCACCCACGTCCCTACTAAGTTCACTTTTGGTCACAACTTTATTTAAAAAAAAAAAAAAAAACGCTCGTCAAACGTCGTAACAAAGTTTTTTTCAGAACGTTAAAACGCTCAATTCTCTTTTCCTCTCGTTCTAACCGGTGAAAAGAAGCGGACTGAATGGTGTGTGCCGGTCTCGAGAGAGGACCACCTGTTCGAGGTCCGCTCTCTGGTGATCACAGGTGGAAATGGGCCTATTATCCCACTAACCGGCCGGAAAATTCACTATGAAATAGGCCGGTTTTGCTACGCCGAATGCGCGTTTAATATTCTCGTTTTGTTTACGATTGTCCGGTTTGTTTACGATACGTTTAGATTCGTTGCATTTAGGTTCATTAAGAAATGATTTATTTTTTATAATAAATTATCATTTTGTATTAATTTTCTTAAGATTACAATCAATCAACCGAATCAAAAAGTTTTTATTTTTGCATTCCTATCTTAACTTTTTAAGATATGTTTAATAAAAGAAGTGTAAGACACTGTTTATTTTCTAAAGAATTGAAATATTTTTCTTAGTCATTAAGATGAAATTTATCGGTCTGACCGAAAAGAGGTCCAGGATATTTACAAAACTAAAGCTAGCTCAGCGGTACCATAAGTAACCAAATACGGTTTACACTTAGCGTTTCCCCTCGGGAATTATTTTTATGGGTTTCGATAAAAGAGTCTGAGATAAATATTTGGTTTATAAAATTCATTTGAGTTTTGGTCACTAAAGAGTGAAGTTATTTAATAAAAACAATAAAGGGTGTTGCGACGTGAAATAAGCTGTGTTGGTTTGGTGTAGTGTTTTACTACAAGAAAGGGTGAGTGTTCTTACAGAGTATGCTTATTTCTATCTTATTGATTACGCCGATATTTTACCTTTTTAATTAAAAATGTGATTAATGAAATATTTATATATTTATATGACCGATTGTTGCTTGTCTTGCTTGTGTTGTTGTGACGATTGTTTATTGTTTCTTGTTAAGATACTGAGCTGGTCTGGGACCATTGCACAGCTCGTTGTATTTAACAAGGCTTTGTATCTGGAGAAGACCCTCGTGTTTTGGTGTCCATTGCACCCCTCAGTACAAAGTGTGTTATCGTCAGGTGGTCTAGATCGGAGATTGCTGTCTCAATCTCATGTTTTATGATAATATTTTTGGTAGCATTTTGGCTACGGTTTGTGAGTAATGTAGTGCTCACGTTTTGGCATATTGAACTTGCATTGGCATTCAATATCAGTACGTTGTCGTTACTGGGACATTTAACAATCGGATAAAAGTAATAAATTGGTGAATAATGAATTTTGGTATATTAAAGTAAAGTGGTTAAATGTTGGTGAACATGAATTAAATGGTTATCGTAAAAGTAAAATCACTGAGCAAGTTTAAAACATATTAATTAATATTTTTTATATTAATGAGTTTTGAATAATTTTTTTATTTAATTAATTTTACGGGAATAAGTTTGCTCAGGTTACTTTTATTATTTCAGGTCTACACGTCACCATCCGCCCAAGCGTCTAGTTGTTTTACAAGGTGTTTATTCTATTTTTATGATTTATTTTAATTATTTTGGACTATTTTGAATTTATTTAACGTATTAAAAATTATAAAATTATTTAAATGACGCTCACAGGTTTTAATTATTATAGAAGAAATGCTATCGTCACTGCCTTTTGTTCTTGAAAATGGTAAGATAGGAGTGTGATTTTGAATCATTTTATCCTATAACGAGTAATTATGGATCTATAGCCTCTTAAATATGAAAAAAGTCGATTAACAACTGCTTTAATTCAAAAACTACTTAATAAAAGTATAACATGAAATACATGAAATTGCTTGGATTTTGACGTGGAATTAGAAAATCAAATATTATATAAAATATTCCACTAAAAAAAAATTAAATTCTTCTGACACGCCTTATGTGAATACCCTGTATATGTCAAATTAATTTTAAAATGCAGCTTTTTTTACCCCCCTGTATACAATAAAAAATTAATTTTCTTCAAAAATACAGCCACAATGGAGAAAATTAATAATAGGATAATAATTTATAGGATTTGTTAGCGCTTTATACCTATAATCACATATTTTGTATGTTATAGTTGAAGACCCAACGTTTTTCCGATTTTTTTTTATGATCGCATATTCCAGGCATTTTTGCCGTCATAGTGAAATCAAGAAAAAACTATCTTAGGTTAATCCCCAGCTATTGGGGGTTGATAGGATACTCCTAATGTCCTTATGCTATCAAAAGGATTTATTTGAAAGTAAAGTCAACTTTAACTCATTGCTGAAAATACATAAGACTCAATTAATTTTTTTTCTATAACGCATCTAATTAAACTTTTCAAGATAAACTTTTAAATATGTCACTTTTATAGTTAGTTGCATCTTACATAAAATACTAACTGTACAATCTTCTAATGCAGCTAGCTACCTCGTTTAGCCGGTCTATACTAAGTCTGTTTAATTACCAAAAAAGTCCCGTAACTCTTTAAGTACTTATGAAAATATAATAAAATTACCAAAGAAATTACTCCGGTCCGTTATGTTCATAATTAGGTACGTGCCGTATTATAATTAATTTAGTTAAAAAAGATGCAGATGATAGGCGAGTATAGAACGTAAGATATACATAAGATATGCAGATGAGCATTTTCAATGGAATTTAGAGGAATCGAGGTATATGAGTTAATTTATAGTAATTTTTTAAATTATTTTTGAGTGAAGAAATCGTACCGAGTAAACCTTTATTGTCAAGGGATGTACTAGATTTATCTCAATTATCTTGAGTGGGACATTTTATGCACGTCCTAGATGGGATTGTGAATTTTACAATATTTGTGGGATTAATAATTAGTCTTGACTATAGCCCTAATTAAATATATCTATATCATTCTTTAACCTAAACATTTTTGTATTTTTTTTTTGTTTTTTAATCTTGAGTGTCAGCTAAGCAATGATTACGGATGTACAGATAACTTTTTTACCGTTTTATTATTTTTTTTATTGTTTGAACAAAAAAATGTTAGATTAAAAGACTGATATATAAACAAGACACCAAACATAGATGAAATGGCCTCCAGGTAACAATTTCTTCCACTACATACTTACATCTATTATAGTTTCTCTAAGAGCCATACATTTCCAACTAATTTTAATATAAGTATAACTACTAGTATTACTACTATAAAACAACATTCAAATTTGGCGCCTTATTGTGGAGTAACCGTCAAACTCCATTTCGGTTTAGTTCTACTCCACGACATGGAGAAGTCGCTGTTATCGACAATTCTCCCTGTTTGTTATTACAGATTGGAGAAGTCAGTTCACGATACACGAAAACTGTTTTCGTATATCGTGGTTTAGTTTATTGGGTTATTGTGACTGCCATTTTCTTTTTGGGTTTTGGACCTTTAATCCTAGCGATTATAATTTGTATCTAGCGGATTTTATGCTTTTTCGTAATAACTGTTTTTTTTTTTTGAGAGTTTATATATCGGTGGTTGTGTGGTCGCAACGGTAAATAAAGGTAATTTTAACTCTAGTTTTAAATTGTAAGCTTTCGACTGGATTCCCTCAACTTTTGTTTGATTCTATGGTGCCACACTACAGTACTGAATAATATTTAAAATTCCCAAAGATGCAAAATCTTCCTAGAAATGCTATTGACCACTCAAGGACAGTCATGCTTAAATTAATTTTTCAATTAAATAGAGTAAGGAAATCTATATTCAGAATATTTACCAACAATTGTGCTTCCAGTTATAGTTGGAAGGCAAGGAGGGGAAGAAATGCTTTAAAAGCTTAAAAGTTTGTGATGCAGTAAAGGCTAAGTTAAGTAATATTAAGAAATTTCCTTAAAGGTAAAGAAATAAAGGTGATACGTCAACGGTATATGTATCTGTTTAACTCACTTATTCACTACCGAACCTTGTGATAGGTACACCGCGACCGTGGCATTTATGGCCAGCTTAATTATTATTGTACTAGGTAATTTTTTTTTATTTCAGAAGGATTAAGGCTTAACTTAAAAAATACAAGTTATACCAAAAGATATTGAACTTGAAATTAACTAGTGGTTGCGCCACGTCCCTTAAAGGGTAAATTGGGAAAATACAAATTATTATTGTTTTTATGAAAAGTGATTTTTTTTGATAATACATCCATTTGTACATATAGTTTTTCTCGTTTCCTATAAAGATCCAAAAGTTCCTTGTAGTTTTATAGGACTATTAAAAGGACGCCTACGTGATCAACTTAGGATGATTCCATTTGTGGCCCAAAATACATCAGATGTAGGACATCCCTACAATTTAATCTATATCCCATTTCCATGTTACTTGAACGTCCCACGGACCCACTTATGTTGACTAAGTAGTTTGATAGATTTGTCCATTTTTTCAACTGATCTTTGAAAAGTTCTACCAATGCGTGCTCCCAGTCATGACTTATGGTGTCGAAATTTTCTTCCTAAGTCAGTTCTTCAGAAGCAGATTAGCTCAAGGAAGACTGGAAGTGTTGCTATGGGACTGACTCTCAGGGATGGAGTCAGAAGGAGTCACAAATGAAAAAAAAGATTAAGGAGGACGTGATCGAGTCGAGCACATAATATGGCTTAAGGGAACAGGGCTGCCCGTGTAGCCAGAGTAGCTAATGGGTGATGGACATAAAAATGATATAGTGGAGACTACAAGCAGACAAAAGGAGAGGGCCATCATTTAATGTACAGATGATGTCAAAAAAATCACTGGCAACTACAAAAAGCTCACAACTGACACAACTGGAATTATTTAGGAGATAACTACGTTCAACTTTAAACGCAGAAGGCTAAATGATGTTGACATCACACACTTATACACGGTTTCAATTTGAAAAGGTACCACCCTCTATATTTCTGCTACTGTATAAAATTGAAAAATTTTCGAAAACACGTCAAATTTATTTTTAAGGAGGACATTTTTTAGGACAGTTTTCAATCAAATTGCAGCAGTCCTCTGGCGACGGTGGACATAGCCTCTAAAATCCTAAATGGAATAGATTGAGTGATACCTCATTTTAAAGGTCTTTAAATTACCTTTTGAAAGGTACCATATACTTTATCTTCTTATTAATACTTTATAAGGAAGAAATTAAAAACCGTAAAGATATTTATTTTTATAAGTAATAAGTATTGTAATAAAATATAACATAAAAAACTAATCAAAGGTAACTTAATTTATAAAATGTTCAACATGTTGTCCATTCTTTTCCAAACAGTAATAAAGTCTACTCTTAAACTCCCAACATTTCGAAAAATTTCTGCCTGGATTTCTCTACACGCAGCTGTGATTCATCTTTTTAAATTTTCCAAATTACTAGGAGAGACAATGCTTCTATAAAAAAAATCTAAAAGTGATAAATCAGGTGATTGTGATGGCCATTCAATTGCTCCCCGTCGACACATTTATCTGTCAGGAAATCTATCATTTAAGCACTCTCTAATCGGAAGAAAATAATGTGGTGGAGCTCCATCTTGTTGGAAGTGTATTAAATTTTCTTGCAAAATCATATTTCCTACATACATATAGTGACCGCCTAAAGTTCCGCATAAATTCGATAAAAATTAGAGACATGATTTTTTGAGAAAATGCTCGGACCCGTCGATTTTTATTTAAAGTTGCGCATTATTTCACATAAATTTTTGTATACAGGGTGGAACAGAAAAAAAGATATGACGTCATCGGTAATTTTTTTAAATGGAATGCTATATTTTTTATTGCATTTATGAAATATAGGCGAAATTCCAAGCACGTTTCGTATAACACACCTTATCTCAAAACTCAACTGTTTGCGAAATATTTACATTTAAATAACAAGAAAGCAAGTAAGTAATAAGTACGTGTATTTACATATTAAGGTAAAATCGAGGATAAAAATAATGTTATAAACACTGCCAATTGTTTCTATTTCCATAGTTGCACTAATTTAACGGAAACCCATGGATGGAATGCGCACGCAAAAAGAAGTAAGTGAACTGTTTAATGCCAAATACCCAAACCATCCTATTTTTCAGTCAGCAGTTAGTAGAATAGAGCACAAATTCATATTTTCAGGTCATGTTAGGGATTTGCCAAAGTCAGGTCGTCCAAAAATTTCTGAAGAAACAAAATTAAACGTTCTGCTCTCCGTCGAAGAAAATCCAAACAATGCAATTTCACAAATTTCATAACGCATCTTAAAAGTAAATAAATACCATCCTTAAAAAATTAGACTAATACACGAATTAAATGAGGACGATTCTGGTCGAAGAAACCAATTTTACGAGCAAATGATTAACATTTGCAATAAAAACCGTCAGTTTGTGTTACGAGTTTTGTTTTCGGATGAAGCTACTTTTTGTTTAAACGGTGTCGTAAATCGACAAAATTGTCGGTACTGGTCAGTGTCAAATCCACACTGGGCAACTGAGGCTCATACACAGTACCGTAAATCTATTAATGATTGGACTGGTATCGTGAAAAATAAAGTAATAGGGCCATACTTTTTCGAAGAAAACTTAACAGGACAACGCTATTTGAATTTTCTTCAAGAAGATCTTATCCCTGCTTTGGCTGCCCTATACCCAGACGAACAAGATCAGACAGTGTTCCCAGGAAAATGGATAGGACGAAGAGGGCCAATAGAGTGGCCGGCCAGGTCACCAGACCTAAATCCCAGCGACTATTTTTTATGGGGGTACCTGAAAAATAAAGTTTATATTGAGAAACCAAACAACATAGAAGATTTGAAAAATAAAATTAGACGTATATCACCCGAAATAATTATTTCTGAAACAGTTGTTATATTATTCGAAATTTGCTTGGAATTTCGCATATATTTCATAAATGCATTAAAAAATATAGCATTCCATTTAAAAAAATGACCGATGACGTCATATCTTTTTTTTTGTTCCACCCTGTATACAAAAATTTATGTGAAATAATGCGCAACTTAAAATAAAAATCGACGGGTCCGAACGTATTCTCAAAAAATCATGTCTCTAATTTTTATCGAATTTTTGCGGAACTTTAGGCGGTCACTGTATATATTATACAGTGCTTTTCTTTGAAGTCCCCCCCCATTTATTTTTTGAACGGGTCAAAAAAAATTTTTGAAACTTGGCATAAGTAAATTGGTCTATAGATACTATTTTTCACTGTAAACTAGGTAGTTGTAAATTCCAAGATGGCGGCTGGGCGACATCTTGAGAAAAAATTTTAAATAGAAAGGGGGGTCGTGTGGTACCTCATTTTAAAGGTCTCAATGAGTACTTTATAACCCTGAAATATTAGACCCATATCTTAACTCGTTTCAAAATGGCGGCCTAATAAAAAAGTATTTTTTTTTATTTTAACGTTTTACATTTTTATGATTTTTGAATAGGTAAAAATCAGTGTACGAAAATAAATGCGTCACTATTTTATTTTGACATAAAAACGACAGTTCTAAATGTCAAAATAACACATAAGCGCCATCTTGAATAAATGCATTAAATAGAAATCTTGTGTTACCTCATTTAAAAGGTTTTATTGAGTCCAAATCCAAAATTCAAAAATTATAAATTATTTGTATATTATTATTAAAAACGTTAATAAAATCGCAACAGTGTATTTTTTTGGCTGTTACCTTTAGGCAGGTCAAAACGGAGTCCACCGAGTCCATGTAATAAATATTAAAAGTACTCAATAAAACCTTTTAAATGAGGTAACACAAGATTTCTATTTAATGCATTTATTTAAGATGGCGCTTATGTGTTATTTTGACATTTAGAACTATCGTTTTTATGTCAAAATAAAATAGTGACGCATTTATTTTCGTACACTGATTTTTACCTATTCAAAAATCATAAAAATGTAAAACGTTAAAATAAAAAAAAATACTTTTTTATTAGGCCGCCATTTTGAAACGAGTTAAGATATGGGTCTAATATTTCAGGGTTATAAAGTACTCATTGAGACCTTTAAAATGAGGTACCACACGACCCCCCTTTCTATTTAAAATTTTTTCTCAAGATGTCGCCCAGCCGCCATCTTGGAATTTACAACTACCTAGTTTACAGTGAAAAATAGTATCTATAGACCAATTTACTTATGCCAAGTTTCAAAAATTTTTTTTGACCCGTTCAAAAAATAAATGGGGGGGGGACTTCAAAGAAAAGCACTGTATGTATACAGTGTGGCCCAAATTGGGTGTACATGTATGGGTATCCTGGAAACTATAAGAGATAGAAAATTGGTTAAATAGGGAAAGTTGTAGGCCATTTAATTACCAATTAAGTGCCGCTTTCAGAACGATTTTATCTTTTTCCCATTTTGAAATATTTGGAAAAAATCAAAAAGTTGCATTTTTGAAAAAGGGCTGTATTTTTTTTATTTCAATGTATTTTTAAAATCTGTAAACACATTATTAGGACAACTTTTTAAGGACAACGCATACCTGAATTCAGTTTTTGTTTTCGACGTTTCGGTTCTGAGATTCCATCCTCAACTTCTTTTTTTCTTAAGGCGGCCATTTTGTTTTTTTGCTAAATTAAAAAAATCTTTTTTTTCCCTTTAAACTGATGTATAACACTTTATGAAAATATTTTATGTGTACGTCAAAACATTAAATAGTTTATTTTTCGCGGAGTTGGCCACGAATGCGGAGGCCATGACTACGGAGGCAATTTGTCGTATAAACAATTATTATTGTTTAATAATTTAGGGTCATTTAATAACAATTCTGCAAAATATTATTTATTTGATTTAATTTTTTATATTGTTTAGTAGTTTTTATCTTGTTCATTTCATGTTTCTTGTTCTTGTTAGTGTTAAATAGTTTTTTTGTATCTAGTTCTTTTCATTTGTTTTTAGTGAGTTTCGTCTAAAATTGTAATTTCCAATACCAGTGAAGAAATATACTAGTGAAGTGGTATATGAAATGATATACCAGTGAAGAAAAATTTGACATATGGGAATGTTATATTACATGTAATAGGAATGCAAATCTTGCAATCGCCAGATATTTGGAACTGTATCCTGAGAGACAACTGCCAGGTCCAAGACTATTCGCTATGCTTGTTATGAACCTTAGAACTCATGAAAGTTTTGAAATACCAACGCCAGAAAATTATCAAAGGGACAATGAAGCTCGCGATGAAAACATCTTAGACCATTTTAATGCGAACCCAAAAACATTGACTCCAAAAGCTGCAACTGATATGAATATACCAAGGACTACCATTCAAAGAGTCCTTAAAAAAATATTGTCCATAAAAGCCTACTATTGTTCAAGTTTTAAGGGATACAGACTACCCAAGACGATTAGAATTTTCAAACTGGTTTGTAAGGCAATGTCAAGAAATACCTAATTTCAGCAGGAAAATTATTTAGACCGACGAGACGTTTTTTAGCAACTGCGGAGTATTCAACATGCATAATCATCATTTTTGGGCTAGTGAAAATCCTCATGAAATGGCTGAACGTAGGCTACAAGTAAGATCTGGATATAATATATGGTGTGGTATCTATGGTAAGTTAATTACCCACTCCACAAAATTATTTTCAAGTAAAATGCTATAATTGTTTTTAGATAATCACCCTTTATTTATCACCAAATATTGACAGGTCAAAGATATTTAAATCTTTTGGAAGCGCAGATATTGCCTACCGTGAAAGCTATAATACCTGAAGAACAAATAAGGAGTGAAGTGTGGTTTCAACAAGACGGGTGTCCCGCATATAATACTCGGGACGTTCAAAACTTGTTAACGCAAGCATTTAACAATAAACTTATCGCGAACCGCGGTGCTGTAAATTGGCCAGCTAGGTCTCCAGATATTACACCCTTGGATTTTTATCTTTGGGGATATGTTACAAATTAAGTTTACGAGTTTAAACCACCTGCGACTCTTGAACAACTAGAGGACAGGGTTCAGACTGTCTTAAATAATATAAATAAAAACACCCTGCGCAAGGTAACTAGAAGTGTTTTAAAGAAATGTGAAAAATTTTTTAACAAAAATGGCCGTCATTTTGAATAGTTTCATTTAATATTATTGTTACAAGTAGTTATTTATTTTATTTAGAAATTACGTAAAAGTATAAGTTAGCAAGTTAGTAAGTTAATAATAATTGTGTGTACGACAAAATGCCAATAAAAACCATGGCCAACTCAGCGAAAAATAAACTATTTAATGTTTTGACGTAAACATAAAATATTTTCATAAAGTGTTATACATCATTTTAAAGGGAAAAAAAAAGATCTTTTTAATTTAGCAAAAAAACAAAATGGCCGCCATAAGAAAAAAAGAAGTTGAGGATGGAATCTCAGAACCGAAACGTCGAAAACAAAAACTGAATTCAGGTATGCGTTGTCCTTAAAAAGTTGTCCTAATAATGTTTTTACAGATTTTAAAAATACGTTGAAATAAAAAAAATACAGCCCTTTTTCAAAAATGCAACTTTTTGATTTTTTCCAAATATTTCAAAATCGGAAAAAGATAAAATCGTTCTGAAAGCGGCATTTAATTGGTAACTAAATGCCCTACAACTTTCCCCATTTAACCAATTTTCTATCTCTTATAGTTTCCAAGATACCCATACATGTACACCCAATTTGGGCCACACTGTATATTTACTACATATTAATTGCCATATCGTTCGTTAAACAATGCTGCCGTTCTTCTTGCACATCTTTGACTTTCCCCATAAATAAGAATAATTTCCGTTCTTTGCTCAATATTAAACACCATTTTTTGAAAAATACTTAAGAGCGCACAACGCTTGACTTTTTTGAGTTTATTTGACAACTTTTTAACTAATTTGTCAATCGTTACTAAAGTGATTACCACGCAAGTACTAGTTGAGGAAATCTATCACATTTGCTTGATCTTTCGAAAACTTCTCAAATCAAAAGGTTTACTATGTGGTATTTTTAAAAAGGTAACTAAAAGATCTTTAAAATCACTCGACTCCCCTTTTTCTTAATCTTCCATTTAAGATTTTAGAGGTTATTATATATATAAAAAAATTATTGGTTAATAATAATTATTTATAAGTATTTGCTTGGTTAGACTAAACGAAATTTGAATGGACGGATGGGTAATAACAGGAAGGAAAATAAGGAAACAACGGAACCAATAGAAGGAGGAAGAGAGAAGGGAGACTTACTATAGAGGTGACGGCTAGCACTAAGGGAAGCCGACTAGCACTAACCACTTTGGGCGAGTGACATGGATTTCACAAGAGTTCAATAAAATATAAGCGCCACCTGTTTCATCCCACATGGATAAGAAAATCCCGATGACCAAGAAAACAGGAAATTACTAAAAGCCCTATACCTATAAACTTGAAAGAAAATCTTACAAAGAAGAACAGACAGGGAGATTTATGAATACAATTAATAATTATATCGATCCTTAATATTATGTACAAGTGTTCTTCTTCTTCTTCCTCAATTACAATGGACTCGCGTCGTATTTGGACGGCCGCCCAATTTTCTTGTTTATTATGGACCTACAGTTTAATGTGGGTTCTGAACCACATGTGCTTTATTTTTATAAGACAAACACAAACAACCATGCCCATGCCAGGATTCGAACCTGAGACCACACGATCGCATCGTGAACGGTTTGCCCACGGTGCTACCAGGGTCGGCATGTACAAGTGTTATGATGTAATTAATACTGTACTTGAAAGAGATAAGTTAACAATAAAATTTATATTGACCCTTTACTTTGGCTATTAAATTATATGCTATTAAATTACAGCTTTAGTGTGAGAGCAACTTAAATCTCATGGGCTCATACCAAAAGTCCCTTGTATAACTTAGAAAGTTAGGTTATCTATCAAAAATCAAAAAAAAACATAAAAGAAGTGAATATATATTAAAAGAAAAGTTAATAATTAAACTTATTACTTTAAAAACAAGTTATGTTGCCTTTCCTAAATATAGTGTATATCAATGGTCTCATATTCTGTTATTTGGGGCTAAAAGTTCGCGTGAGTACTTTCGAAATAGGCCTATTTATCCAGTTCACAA
Source organism: Anthonomus grandis grandis (assembly GCF_022605725.1). Lineage (NCBI taxonomy): Eukaryota > Metazoa > Arthropoda > Insecta > Coleoptera > Curculionidae > Anthonomus > Anthonomus grandis. The sequence goes on from NW_026088478.1 coordinate 161,207, forward strand.
GGAGATCTGTACGGTGTATTTCAATGAAATAACTAATATACCCCTAGTTATTATGAAACTATTCAAAACAACAATATAGTAGTGAAATCTAATAATGAGGGTGATGAAAATGTAATTTTGAGGTTACTATTTAGTATAAAATACTACAGTAAAGCTAATAAATGTTGTTTGGACTTTAGTGTACTGGTTAGGTGGTTTACTGACTGTATGGTTCACTATACATCATAAACATTGATCAAACCTGCTCCAAGAGGGCTGCATGATTGAGATGGAGGACCTGGGTGGATCGGTTTAACAGTAATTGTCAATGTAGATGTTGTGGACGTTATTGGAGTAGATGAGTGGAGATTTCTACTTTTTATAATAGTGATATATAATACTATATAATACTTCTTATAAAAAAAAGCCTGAAAGTGGAAGAATACTCAGATTGAGGAATCGTCAATAGAGTAATATTACCCAAAAAGATGAGTTCTTAACTTTAAGAACTCGACCTTCTTTAAAGGCTTGTTTCCTAGAGGTCAAAGATTTTCACGTCAGAAATGGTTTTAGTGAGGTTATAGAAGAATGAGCTAAGACCTTATTAGCTAGGATATCACTTCTGACATTAGTGAAATCAAAACAATAAAAAAAATTAATATTATGATTAATAATTTCAGTTTCATCATAAGGGTTGAAAATTATTGATATCAAAAATCGAAATAATACTGAAATGATAACTATTTATTTTATTAACTTTAGCACCAGAATAACTTAGAAATTGCCTCTTAAAGTTCTTCATTTTGGATTTATTTTAATTTCTTATTCTTTAGGTATCTGAAGAAAATAAACTGTAACAAGGTTATTTCCGCCCTCGCCAGGGGGCTGCTGCAATTTGATTGAAAACTTACCTAAAAAATGTAATAATAAATTTGACGGGCTTTTGGAAATTTTATACAGGGGCAGAAATATCTCAGAAGGTGGTACCTTTTCAAATTGACACCCTGTATAATAATATCTCTATGAAATCAGGACGCAAGAGCAAGTCCTGTACTCAGGAAAAAATTCGTTTCAGTTTTAGGACTTTAACTTATTCTATCTCATGCTGTGACTATACCGTAAAACCGATCATAAACCAAAACCAGTACGATAATAAACAAACGATGAACATACTCGTAGACACATCTCGGTTAATTTTGCGAAAAAAGTTCGCCTCGCAAAGAAGAGGTAAAAGTTCAGCACATTCTCAGGAGGCCGCAAAAGACCGTCGCAAAACTTTCACACCAAAAAACGTCGACGCGATCGCCCGCGGACCGCCGAAGATGAGCCTAATAAATAAAGAAAGTTTCTCGTTTGCGATTTATGTTGAATTTAACGTCTTCCTTATTAGCGCATATAAATAAAATGCCGCGCTAAACTCGGTACTTCCTATAGGATTTTTACCACAGTACCTACTACCACACCTTTTGTTTTATCCGAAGAAGCGATATAAAATTGCACTTTCCCACTTTCGCTTTTATATGCGTAGATATCCCGGGGAGTGTTTGCCCAGTACTTCTGTTGCTAACACTACTTTCGTTTGTATGTTGGCATTTTTTTATAAGATTGAAAACTATGTTAAAGATGAAAAAAAAGGCTTATATTGTAAAAGTGGGAACGCTATTTGTTGTCATAAAAAGGGGTGAACAGGAATGGGGAAGGAAGGAAGAGGAGCAGGCAGGAGGAAATCAAAAACAGGTGCTGAAAGGAACAACTTTAAAGAAAAGCCGACTAGCATAATCACTTAAAAGGTACAGTGGGTAATAAAAACAGAACTAAATTAAGGGAGCGCCACCTGTTTGGATGATGGAAAAGATGGTTTCGGTGTACTTACCCGAAACAGGAAATCTCTATTTAAAGACAATGACTAAAACCTGAAATAAAATCTCAGGTATGGGGAAAACAAAAAATATATACAGATCGTGTTATCGTGAGCTACGTATTACCCAAAATAATGGTAACACCGCTTGGTTGCGGCTTGCAGGCGGCGGAATTTTTCGTTTTTATTTTTTGAACCGGGAGTCAGCAGACCTCACTTTGCTGTGTTACTGCACGTTGCATTAATCATATTTAAGCGTTATTTTCGTGTTTTTTTCACTATGGCTGTTTATACCCCTTCCGAAGGAATTCAACTAATTAAATGGTTTTATGGAGGCAATTCGGCAGTACAATTCAAGATTGTAAAAAATGTACAAAAAAAAGTACAAAGCCCAACTGTGCCCAATTAAGTTTCCGGTAAAATAATGATACATAGTTTCTTTTGTATTTTTTTCCATAGAATCGAATGGTGTAATCTGTTTTTTTTTTGATTTTTTAACTAATTTAAATAAATAATTAACAATTTCTAAAAATTATAAAGCTGTAAAAATCATTTTTGACTTTTTTTGCATTTTTCGACGTTTTTTCAAATAGGAAGTATATAGTTTCTTTATTTCATATGAAAGTACATGTGAAAACAAAAAAAATAACCCCGGATGAACCCTGTACCATGATTTTCTGAAGTACAATTATCATTTAAAAAAAAACATTTTTTTTCCGAAAAAAAACGCATATCTCCGAAAGTTTTTAATATTTCAATCTGAAAAAAATGGAAGTTATTTAAGACCTACAAAGGTATATTTTCACAAATTTTTACAAAGATTGAACTATTTTTGTGAAAATAAAAAATTAAAATTGAAAAAAACGAAAAAAAAAACGATTTTTCGCATTTATCTTGGCTACTTTGAGGTTATATTTAAAAGTGACCTCTACAAAAATTATAGATTTTCTTATGATCTACAACTTTTCTATTGAACATTTTTCAATTGGACGTCAACTTTCGCCGGAAAACACCCCCCCCCCCAAAACAACCCCCTACTACCCCATTGTTGGATTTTCGTTTTTTTCACTTTTGACTCGTTATGAACCCCTCTACCAACTCCAACAGTCAGTTTGCGGATAGCAATTTGTGCATTTTTTGATCAAATTTGAGCTAATTCGCCTGGTCTAATGATCTGCAACCTCTGTTGTATACCTTAATTAGAATAAACTCTTTATAATCTTATAATTTGGAGATAAGAAGAATCTTGCAAAAGTTGAGAGTATGCAAAGATATAGAGTGTGGACACGATTTCTCTGTCTTGCTCTTCTATTTATTTATTTATTTATTTATTTATTTACAGTCAAGGCTTTCTAACAGACAGGCACAGCTGTCCAATAATAAGAAAGCACGTTATACCACAAATACAAATTAGTAAACAAGTTCTATATAATAATAATTACAACTACAGAGAATTAATTCTTAAAATTACATCACAATCTAGAAAGAATTACTTATGTAGTTTAATCAGGAAGCCGTCTTAGGTGTCGTTTAAAGGCATCAAAGGTCAAAAAAAATAAGTCAATATTAGGATGGTTTCACTCCAAACTGTTATACATACGGGTACATCTAATAATTGGAGAATTCGATAAGTAATTGGAAAAATACCTGGACACTACAAAAGTTTGTCTATTACGAAGGATGTAAGGATTGATGTTAAAATTGAGTTTTTCTAAAACAGATGAAGAATCAATAAAGTTGTTTACGGCCTTGTATATAAATATTAAATCAAAATTTCTTCTTCGGACCTCCAACGATTGCATATTATAAAATTTTAAATTATCATCATAACTAAAGAAATGCCGTCGTCTGTTAAACCTATAATTTAAAGTGTTAACAAATTTGCGCTGCACACTCTCTAGTCGGCCAATATAATTGGCGTACATTGGATTCCAAACTGTTGTTGCGTATTCCAGTACAGGTCTTACTATACTATTGAATAAAATTGTTAAGGAATTTATGTTGCTAAATCCTTTTGTTGCTCGAAAAATAAATCCAAGATTTTTTAAGAGCCTTTTGTACAATATTTTCAAGATGCTTTTCAAACAAAAGCCTAGGATCCAATGTCACCCCAAGATCCTTAATATAATCCAAATATTTAAGCTTAACATTATTTAGGTAAAGATCACATTTAACTTGCAGAGGAACAGGCCTTTTAGAGAACAAAATACAATTACATTTATCCAAATTGACAAAAAGTCTATTCAAAGTACAGTAATTCATAAAATTAGATAAATCGTACTGTAAAGTAAAGTAATCAGCAGCCGAATTAATAGTTTTTGAGATTTTAAGATCATCTGCATATAAAGCATAGCTACTATGTGAAAAACATTGCTCTATATCATATAGGAAAATGATAAACAGCAGAGGACCCAAGTGTGGACCCCTGAGGCACACCTGAAGTCACAGCTGTACTCTTCGATTTTTGGCCATTTACAACAACATACTGAGATCTTTCACTTAAGTAACTTTTAAAAATTTCAAACAAAGCCCCATGTACCCCGAAATTCTCAAGCTTTATTAAAAGAGTTGGGTGGTGGACCTTATCGAAAGCTTTAGAGAAATCGGTGTACACTGTACAAGTCTCAGAACCTCGCTCCATATTCTCAGATATGAGTTGAACGTAAGGCACAAGGTTAGTCAGTGCTGATCTTTTTTTAAAAAAGCCGTGTTGGTTTAAGTCAATCGATCCCCTAACAATAAAAAATAATTGATCCAAAATAAGAGACTCAAACAGTTTCCCAAAATGGCTCAAGAGAGAAATCGGTCTATAGTTATTGATAGCGCTTTTATCTCCTGATTTAAAAATAGGCACAATTTGGGCCACTTTCCAAAGCTTAGGGTATTTACCAGTTGAAATACATTGATTATACAATAAATATAGAGGCTCACAAAGATTAGGACATGATTTCAGAAATATTGAGGGAAATCCGTCTGGCCCAGGACCCTTTTTGGGATTCATAGAGCATAATGCTTCTCTAATATCGTCTTCTCGAACATGATCAACAGTAAAACATTCTTTTGATTGGACAACATCAATTAATGATGGAGTATTAGATGGTTCAAAAACACTGCTAAAAAACTTTGAGAAAAGTTCAAAAATGTCAGAGTTATTCGTAGCATATTGATCATTAAAGGTCATTTTTAACGGCAAATCTTTTGTATTCCTTTTATTATTAATAAACGACCAAAAGTACTTCGTGTCATGCTTAATATTTTCCTCTGTTTTAGTAATGTAAACTTTATAGTCTTTACTAATATTTAGTTTTACAGTTTTACGTAAATTTGAGAAAATATCGTAGTCAGACTGTAGCTTGTATTTTTTCCAGTCTCTATGCAGCACAACATCACGATACGGGATTACCTTAATTCAAAGTCAAAAAAAAATGAACAAAATCAGTAAAACCTAAAAACCAATACAATTATTTCTGCTTACTTCCAATAAAAGTAAATCATCCACAACATTATCGAAGATTAATTTTATTCTCACCACTATTATCGCGACCCTTATATTTTATATTTGACGTCCAAATCGTAAACAACAGTATGCGGTCCTATATTGTAAATTAATGAAACAAATCAAGTGGATTCAGGTCGAGTAAATAAAGGTAAAACACCTGGAGATCGCATCGTTATGACCACCTCGGCTCGTGGTAAAGATTATTAAACCGTCCGTTGGTAAATGAGGGTCGTAAAAACGACGTCAGTCAGACATAAAAAAAGGCGTAATAAAATAGGATGTATCATCATTTTAGCAAACGATTTTCAGTAATATTCAAGGTGATCGAGATGCTAAATTTCAACGATAAAAGCTTGGTTTATAAGCAAATAAAAATGAAACAACCGTATACTATGCAAAAATGGAATCGAGTTTTTCTTGAGCTTTATGTAAGGCAGTATTATTTAATTTTTCGATTTTTAAATATTCAAAACCGATTGATATGCATATTATTTGCATTTTCTATTAAGGTTGCGCCGAGCCTTTTTTATGCCACCGTAATGTTAAATATTAAAATTTTAGAAAGGTTTTTGATTATTTGTATCGGCTCTGAAATAATGCGTGAATTAATTGACATTTGATTACGTGATTTCAGATGAACGGTTTATGCAATACATATTTATTAAAATAATTGTATTTTTTTAATATAAAGGGTGTTTTTTTTAGAGGTTTGGATTTTAAGTTGTCAACACTGTTTCTGGTGATTGTCAATTTGACAGTGTGGTGGTGTATCCGTGGTCAGTACAGTTTGCCATTTCACAATGAATAGACTTACTCCAGAACAACGCTTTCAAATTGTGCAAATATACTTTGAAAATCATAGTTCAATTCGCGAAACTTACCGTGCGCTGCGTCCATTTTACGGTCGACATAATCGGCCATCCGAGCAAGTTATTCGAAAAACCATGGATCGTTTTCGTACCACGCATACTTTAGTTGATAATACGCATTCACAAAGACGCCATACAGTGCGCACAGAAGAAGTTATTGCTGCTGTGGAGCATAGTGTTGAAGAGGACCCGAATGAGTCGATTCGCCATCGTGCACAATAATTGGGGCTGTACCCATCCATTTTGTGGCAAGATCTTGACTTGCGAGCTTTCAAGATCCGACTTGTGCAAGAACTGAAACCGCGTGACCATTATGCGCGCCGTACGTTCGGTGAATGGGCGGAAAACAGTATTCAGCTTGACCCATTTTTTCAATCCAAAATTTTGTTCAGCGATGAGGCTCATTTTTGGTTGAACGGCTTCGTCAATAAGCAATTTCGAGTACTCTATCGTTTGAAATCAGACGAACACTGTCATGAAGTTTTTAAGAAGTATGAAATACTGACATTAATATTATTATAAATACTCACTCTATATATAAAAACAGATAAATTCACTAAGAACAATGAGCTGCACATTTATACTACAAGAACTTAAATTTGTTAACCAATTTATAATCTTGAGGAATACTACGTTTGGCAAAAGTTACCAGTGGCTTATCATACTTTGAATGTAAAAATGTAGCAAGAAATGAACTGGCAGTTTCTGCAGATATAACTGCAGGGATTTTGTATTTTAAATGTGAAAGTGGATAAACAAACAAACTAGGGGTTTGTAAAGAAATACTAACAGATCATCATATATACCTAGAAAAATAATTCAGGGTATATGAAGGAAGAAATTAGCGGTTTCCATAATAATAACAAGTAGGCAATGTTATGCCCAAAATTAAGAAAAAAATGTATACAAAAAACTAGGGGTTTCTAAAAATAACTAGTGGGTTATCATTCTAGATAAATAAAAAGTTTATCATTATACAAACTAGGGATTTCTAAAAAATTACTAGTATGTCATCATCATACATTGAACCTACTTTAAAGGATAATAAAGGGCAAACTTTGGCCTTCTTCAGATAAAACTAATATTTATGTACTATCAGGATAAAATTTAACATTTTATTAATTTTAGTATTTAACTTGTTTAAAAAACCTCTGTATTAGATTCAGTAATTAACGACCCCAATGTCCTGGTGTGGTTACAAAGAAATTTATTTATATATTTCTTGTTTCAATAATGAAAAAATCAGTCAAAGCAACATTTTGGCGCCTAACAAAGAACATATTAATTTTAAAATAATTATTAACAGCAGATAATAATTTGTTATATAATGGAAGGCTATATTTAACATTCTTATGATACATATCCTTACCTGACATAAAAAAAAGCATGCAAATAAAGCACAAAATTAAATAATGAAAAACATGTCATACAAAATTGCATTATTACACTTTCTCCGTTAATGACAACGTGTTCGTGTCGATTACAAGGTACGCATAATTTGCTATATGTTTATACCAATTTGTAAACTGTATTTACACATACACAATTCCAATTTCTAATGTAAAAACAAAACTTAACGATCTGTTTTGTTTTTTATTAAGTAGAAATTCACTTTCTTTAAAGTCATTAAATGCGTGCTAAGATATGCATATAGTTTTAGTGAATAACATGGTAATACGTAGAAACAAGATCTACCCTAGTCTGAACAACATTCACTGCCCAAATAGAACTTTCTTCTTTGCAATGAATATCAGAAAAAAAAACGACAACTGGTCAACTGCGAACTGCGAGTTGCAACTTTTTATTCGCTCATTAATTTCAGTCTTTTCTCCGTTGCAATATAAATATTCGCTGGGTACGACAGCAAAGGAGATGCCGATGGTGCAATTACTTGACTTCCCGACCAATAAAATTATCAAAGAAATCTGAAGAGTTTTAGCGTATAATGACACGAAGCTATACCTACTGAGCAAAGGATAATTGGTATAGTTCAGTTCAGAGATCTATTAGAATCTTTGATGTACCGCAAATAGTCCGTGTGCCGGTGTTGCTTGTATTGTCACATGACATGCATCTTTAAACCGCAAAATTTTATGTGGAAAGAGTCATAAAGTATTATTCTAAGCGATATTTAATCATTTCATTAAATAAATAAATGTTTTAAGCATTTTTTAAAGAAATTATACATTTGATTCGTAAAATGTGACTGAATGTGCCCACGTACTATTTTGTTAAACGCCTGACATTAGTCACAGGCACTCAAGCGTGAAAAGTTGCACAGGTCCGGCCTTAAAATTTATTTGTATTTAAAACTTTATTATTCGGGATTTTTGGGTTTAGTTTTATTAAGTTAGAAATTCAGGATAGTTGATAGCAAGATAATATTTAATTTAAATATAAGATTTAAGTACGTTAAATGAGTTTAACCAAAAATTTTAATTTCATAAGTTTAGTTTTTAGCGCCATCAGTCCCTTATAACAAGTCAAGTCTCTTTGCTTTGCAATATGTCAAGTTGGAATAATGTATTGACTACTGTTAACCCACTGCATAGCTTTCATCAAATAGTATTAAACAATTTTAACACTGCTTTTCCTGTTGTCAATATTAAGAAACGAAATAGAAAACTAAGTAAGTTACTACGTAACTAAAGTTATTGCCTACTTTAGCCAAGATAGTGGAACGGCTCGTTAAGGTGAGGATGGTTTCATTTTCAAATGGATTTGGCCTATTGAGTCTTCAGCATTTTGGCTTTCGTGAGTCTGTGAGCACAAATGATGCTATCTTTAGCTTTCTAGAGCACCTGTACAACCAAACTGAATGTTGGTGAAGTTGCAGCAGCGGTATTCTGTGACTTGTCACTCTCACGAGATGTGT